>NW_010364972.1:0-821 GCF_000414095.1 Morus notabilis | reverse complement strand
AATTTTTCGAATTTACTTCTGTGAAGCTCAGAATTATATATATTTTGAACCTCTTACTAATTTCTTCTATACATAATATTTACTAAATTTTTTGTCAATAAAATCATTTGTTACCTTTACAATCTTCTTTCAAAATGTATAATTTTTTTATTATGGATAGGCTTACTACTATAGAGACTCAAAACTAGTCCATTATAAAATTTCCGTTTAAACAATAAGTTGATATTTTGGCATGTTTGGAAGCAACGTATCCATGCATAAAATTTTGATCTCTTTTTTTTTTCTTTTAAATGTTTAATCTGTTTGGAAAATCCACAAATATTAGAAATATGGTACGCCATTAATAGCTAGATCTTCAAGATTACAGTCATTACTAATTGTGTACAATCCTATTGTAATAAATTTGGCATTCTAAGATATCCACGTTCTGAGATCACAAAAGTTCAAAACTAGCCAAATTGACACAAAAATTAGCTAATTTCCCAACAATATAAAGTCTAAAGGGAAGTATCATCAACAGAAACACACAATTAGAAGCAATAATTTTTATTTTCCCCTTTGCAGGGCATAATTAAGATGGCCAAATCGTTTCCTTTGTTCAACTTCCTCATAGTATTCATCCTCGTTCTTCTCAGCTCAAGTAGTAGTTTTCTTCAAACTTTTTTTCCCCATTGATCTTCTAGTACTTCCGTACTTCAACATTTTATCAGTACTACAGATTTTGCATTGTCGTTATATTATAATAATTTATTGATCAAAACCATATTTGTGCAGTTCATAAGGTGGCAATGGCCAAGGATTGCGACACAGTGCTGCTGCGC
>NW_010364971.1:0-804 GCF_000414095.1 Morus notabilis | reverse complement strand
GAGGGGGAAGAGAGCTTTAATCTGACAGATTATGGGACCCGTTACGACAAAAAAAGTTCTCACCATTCCCATGCCAGTTGTAGATTGCGAAGAGAGCTTCGATCTACCAGCTGATGGGCCCTGTTATGACATCAAAATTTGTCGCCCTTCCCGGGGTGGTTGTAGAGTGCGAAGAGAGCTTCGATCTAACGGCTGATGGGCCTCGTTTCAACACCAAACGTTGTCGCCATTCCAGTGGCGGTGGTAGGGCGTGAAGAAAGCTTTGATATAACATCTGATGGGCCGGCCCCATTACGACACCAAAGGTTGTCCCCGTTCCTGTGGCACGAAGAGAGGTTCGATCTAACGGCTGATGGGCCCCGTTACGACACCAAACGTTGTCGCCATTCCCGTGGCGGTTGTAGAGCGCAAACAGCGATTAGATCTATCGGTTGATGGGCGCCGTTACACAACAAAAGTTTTGAGCGTTCCTTTTGCCATTATAGATTACGAAGAGAGCTTCGATCTAATGGCTAATGGGGCCTGTTAAGACACAAAAAATTGTCATGGTTTCGTGGCGGTTGTAGAGGTCGTAGAGAGCTTTGATCTGACGGATTGTGGGCTTCGTTACGACACCAAAAGCTTTTACCGTTCCCATGCCATTCGTACATCGCGATGAGAGCGTCGATCTAACGGCTGATGGGCCCCGTTACGACACCAAAAGTTTAACCGTTCCCGTGGCAGTTGTAGATCACGAAGAAAGCTTCGATAAAACCGTTGATGGGCCCCATATCAACCCCAAAAGTTGTCGCCATTCCCGTGGCG
>NW_010364970.1:0-594 GCF_000414095.1 Morus notabilis | reverse complement strand
GCACTGGGTTGCTGTCAAGCATATCCTCAAGTATCTTAGGAGAACAAGGGACTATATGCTTGTATATTCGGGTATTGACCTGACTATGACGGGATACACCGACTCCGGCTTCCAATCGGACAAGGATTCCAGGAAATCCATTTCAGGATCAGTGTTTGTCCTGAATGGGGGTTCGGTGGTATGGAGGAGTATTAAGCAGACTTGCATAGCTGACTCCACCATGGAGGTCGAATATGTGGCAGCTTATGAAGCTGCAAAAGAGGCCGTATGGCTTAAAAAGTTCCTTGTATCACTGGAAATTGTTCCGGAAGCTGATGGGCCCATGGTACTGTATTACGATAACAGTGGGGCTGTAGCAAACTCTAAGGAGCCTAGAAGCCACAAAAGGTCCAAACACATAGAGTGGAAGTACCACCTCATCCGAGAGATTGTACAAAGAGGTGATGTTGAAGTGACAAAGATATCAACACATGATAACTTGGCTGATCCATTCATAAAGGCTTTATCTGGTAAAGTCTTCGACAGCCATCTGGAGGGTTTGGGCAGCGAGATTGTACACACCTACTTTAAGTCCAAGTGGGAGTTTGTTGGAAA
>NW_010364969.1:3951-7059 GCF_000414095.1 Morus notabilis | reverse complement strand
AAATAATTAATGGAAACTCTTCCTCTTAATTAACAAAAATTAGCCTGCAGCTCATCGTACTTGTAAAAGCACTTTTATAAAGCATTCTTTTTTTTGGGAAAAAAAAAAGTGATTGAGTGGGGGAATGAACTTTTGAGCCTACTACATCTTCGACCTAACCCGTGGGGTTCGGGTTGGGCATTATGTGATCTAAAGCTCGGCTCAAACTTATACTTTTTTTTAAAAAATAGATAATTTATTTTTAAAAGTGTATAAGTATAAATTTTTATTTATTATTTTTTATAAATATATTTTTATTAGTGTAATTATTTAACTAAAAAGATTATGAATTAAGAGTAAAGTGTAAAAATTTTGACTTATGCACTTTTAAAGGGTATTTATCAAGATTACCCCGTTAAAAAACATAAAACAAGATAAATCTTTCTAAGGATCAATTTGACATTATCGTTGCTGTGCTGTTAGTCAGAAGTTGCTATTAAAGAATGGTAAAAGTTTTATATATTTCAGCTTTCAAGAGTACAACGTTTGTATATGTATACAAGTGAAATGAATAGCAGAACAAAACTAGTAATCCTATCTATGGAAAGTTGACTATAGCAAATTATGTATAAATATAAGGAATCAAAGATAAATGATATCGTTGACAAATCAGACATTAATTGGAGAATTATCGTCAATGTGATTATCTTCCTTGATTCTCTCTAATATGCCCCCGCGAGACGGAGGATCCATCGGATACGCCGATCTTGGACCGAAGAAGACAGTGGCGTGATTTGGGTAGTGGTTTGGTCAACAAATCAGCTAATTGATCATGAGTGGAAACGTGAGAGACATGTAGCAAACCATTTGCGACTTTATCACGAACAAAGTGGAAGTCTGTTACAACGTGTTTCATACGAGAGTGGAAAACTGGATTTGCACAAAGATAAGTAGCGCCCATGTTGTCGCAATAAATTGTTGGAGATGGAACCTTAACGCCAAGTTCTTGTAGTAATGATTGCACCCATGAGAGTTCGACAGCGGTTGATGCAATGGCTCGATATTCTGCTTCGGTAGATGATCGAGCTACAGATTTCTGTTTTCTAGAGGACCAAGAGATTGCATTACCACCCAAGTATACAATGTATGCAGTAGTGGATGTGCGATCTGAGTTATTACCAGCCCAATCGGCACAGAGAACGCATGGAAGGAGAACGGTTGGTCGCGCCGTAGATGAAGGTCATGCATGAATTGTGCAAGCTTATTAACACTAAAGGAAATATCCAGTCATGTGAGCGGAGGTATTGAAGTGAACCAATGACGCGACGGTATTCTGTAGCATTAGTAAGAGCCGATCCATCATTCAAAGTGAGAACCTCTGATGTGGACATGGGAGTGAGTACTTCTTTTGCACCATCCATCTTAGTGCAAGTGAGAAGGTCATGCGAGTGAGAAGGTCACGAATACATTTGTGCTGACTAAGAAGCATGCCACGGAAGGTAGGAATAACTTCAATGCCCAAAAAATAACTTAATGCACCAAGATCTTTCAAAGAGAAACGTTGAGACAAAGCCTTGACAAATTGGTGCAAAATGTTGGTGTCATTTCCTGTGAGAAGTAGATCATCAATATAAACAAGAAAATATATTAGAGCACCGTTAGTGTTGTAAACAAAAAGAGACGTATCGGATTTGGTATTTTTGAACCCAAAGGCCAACAAAAATTTCTCTAATTCATTGTACCACGCCCGTGGTGCCTGTTTAAGCCTATAGATGGCTTTACGTAGACGACAAACATGAGAGGGACAAGATGTATCAACAAATCCCAGAGGCTGCTCCATGTAAACCTCATCATGCAAAGTGCCATGCAAAAAGGCATTATTAACATCCATTTGTCAGACCGCCCAACCATGACCAAGAGCAAGGGCAAGAACAATGCGAATGGTCGTTGGCTTAACCACCAGACTGAATGTGTCATGATAGTCGAGACTAGGTCGCTGATGAAAGCCTTTGGCTACCAAACAAGCTTTATAACGATCAATAGTTCCATTGGGCTTGTACTTGATACGAAAAACCTATTTACACCCAACACGATTATGAGTCGAGTTTGGAGGAACAAGCTCCCAAGTACCATTTGTAGTCAGTGCATTAAGCTCATCAACCATAGCTTTACGCCAATTTGAGTCTCAAAGGGCAGTGGTAACAACCATTGGCTCGGACAGGGTGGGAAGAGAGTGTTTAGATATTGTAAGGAGTTGTTTTGATTTAAAGATGTTGTTCTTGGAGCGGGTTTTCATCATGTGTGTGTTTTCGGTAGGTCGTGAAGATTGGAGCAGTCGAAGCGGAGATGGTGATGGAGAAGGCGTCATCTCATGGACAAGAGGCACAACAACTTGAGAAGCCGAAGATAAGGAAGAATTATGAGGCAGCGTCGTTGGGATAGGTCGTCGGAGCGTGCGAGTGGGAGCGAAGACATCGGCACAGGCAGAGGTACTAGAATTGAAAAATCAAGAGAGGCAAGAGACTCGGAACACTGGGACCACTGATGTATGTCTGACGGAGACAATGAGGATGTTATGGTGGAAGAAAAAGGATATTCCTTAACAAATTGGACATGCTGAGAGAGGTAAATTTTTCTAGAGGAGACACCCAAGCACTTGTACGCACTTTGTTGGGAGCAATACCCAAGGAACACACACGATTTGGAATGGGGTTGAAGTTTGTGACTATTGTACGGTCGTAACCAGGGATAGCACACACACCCAAATATTCTAAGCTTAGAGTAGTTTGGGACTGTACCAAAAAGTGCTTCATAGGGGGACTTATGACCAAGGAGACGCGTGGGCATACAATAATTAGATAAGTAGCAATTTGAAAAGCGTGAGACCATAGGATAAGGGAACAGAAGCATTGTGAAACAATGTAAGTCCGGTTTCCACGAGGTGACGGTGGCGGCGTTCAGACGATCCATTGTGTTGTGGTGGTCTTGTTAGGTGTTGGACGCCATGAGTGGTAGGAAAATCCCTTAGTTTTTGGTACTCAACCCCCATATCTAAATATAGTGTAACTAGATTACGTTTGAAAAAACGTTCAACTAGAGCTTTAAATTTGGTGAATATTTGCATCACAT
>NW_010364969.1:0-3078 GCF_000414095.1 Morus notabilis | reverse complement strand
GGAATCAACCAGCCAATTCGTATCACCTTGTTGCATAAAGGTGTGATTGGCAACAGGTGCATGAGAAAGTTTAGCCTTGAGTGTTCGGCATTGTTTGGCAACATGTCCTCGTTTGTCACAGATTTGACAAACCACATTGGAGTTCGAATTGAAGGCACGAAACCTGTTGTCGTTGGGGTGAGCAGAATTGGAATTCTGTGAGCAGTTTTGTTGGTCCTGAATGAATGGTTGATTGTGGCTTGTTAAAGAGTTAGAAGCATTGCGGTTTACGCCGCTAAGATTGGAGCCAGCACGAGCAACATTGGCTGTGACGGGGGAGACATCAGACCTTGTTTCGTCACGTTTCATGGCAGTTTCATGTTCCACGAGTTTGTCATGGAGCTCTTCAAATGAAATGACAGTGTCGCGAGCACGAATGGCAGCAGTAATTTCCTTAAAGTCAGGACCAAGGCCATTGAGAGTGAACAAAATAAGATCATCATCCGTGATAGGTGCGTTGGCGATAGCAAGTTCATCAGCGGTGCATTTCAGACCTTGTAGAAATTCAACAATTGTCTTGCTGCCTTTGGTCATCGTGTGCAAGCATTCTTTGAGGTGCGTCACACGAGAGTGAGAACAATTGGCATAGAACATAGCCAACCGAGTCCAAGCATTTCTCGAGTTGACAGAGGAAGCCACAAGAGGCATGATGGGTTCATTTAGGGAGGCAAGAATGGCATGGAGGAGCAATTGATCTTGTCGTCTCCAATGGAACAATTATGGGTTTTCAACTTCAGTATTGTTTTGAGTGATGGTAGCAAGAGGGCATGGGGTTGTGGCATCTATATAGCCTAAGAGATTATAACCAAACAACAAGGAATGGAATTGAGCGCGCCATGATAGTTGGTGGCTGTTAATTTGACAGGAAGTTGGGCAACAACGTTAATGGCTATGAGATTTGGTTGAGGAGTAGCTGGGTTTAGGACTTTAGGTACTTCAGCCATTTGGGCAGTGAACGTAAGGATCATTTTCTCAGTGGAGGGGATGCTCTGATACCATACAGAATGGTAAAAGTTTTATATATTTCAGCTTTCAAGAGTACAACGTTTGTATATATATACAAGTGAAATGAATAGCAGAACAAAACTAGTAATCCTATCTATGGAAAGTTGACTACAGCAAATTATGTATAAATATAAGGAATCAAAGATAAATGATATCGTTGACAAATCAGGCATTAATTGGAGAATTATCGTCAATGTGATTATCTTCCTTGATTCTCTCTAATAGCTATAACCAGAAACATGTAGGCGTTTGGTAATTTTTTTTCAAAGTTGCTATGAATACCAAAAGTAAAAATTTAGGTGTTTGGTAGACTATGTACAAAATTGTTGTGAAAATATATAATAACTAAAATAAACATACTTTAACACACATATTTATAATTAGTTTTATTTCTATTTTTATAATCAATATTCATAATATTTATACACCAAAATACTAAAAAAATATATAATTTTCATTTTACTAATTAAAATATCTCTAAAAATAAATTAATTTTATTCAAGGAGATAAATTTTATATTTATAAAGAAATTAAATAACGTAAAGAAATGAAAGTAAATTATTTTTAAAACTTACAAAATTATAACAAAAATTTATTATTAAAATTTATTATAAGATATTTATTAAAGATTTTTAATTTTCATATAAATATTAAACATAAACATATTCTTTAATTTGATTTGAAAGAAATAAAATGAGTTGATTGGGAATTAAGTTTTATTATTAGGATCATTTTAGTAAATTTGAACAATGACAGTAGAAGTTGTTGTGAAAAAGCAACCCCTAACTTACTTCGTAAATCCTGACAAAAACAAGTTTTGTCAAATATCTTGACTTATTGTAGCTTCTTAAAAAAACATAAAAACAACCTCTAAAAATAATGCTAAACAGGTCCTAAAACCCGTTTGGTCCATAATATAGAAAAATAGGATTATACATAATTCGTTGATTATAATGAGTATTGAAAGTTTAATAATCGAGAAATTCTCAAAAAGGGGGGTTTTTTTTTAATGATTAGGAAAAAAAACTTAACAACAATCTTAAAGAACTCCTATGTATATGAAACGGTAAATTTTTAAAAGATAAGTAAAATAAAGAAAATAACTAATTCTAATAGATAATTTATATCCTAATCAACATAAATTTGAATTTAAATAATGATATGTAGACAATCTCAATAATATCAGGATATTCCTAATTATTATTATTGTTGTTGTTCCAAAGAAAATTCTAAACTACCAATGAATCATAATCTCAAAAGATTTTCAACCGTGCCATTGCCTCGTGTATTTTACCCTACATTTCCATATAGCATTGATTGGGTTTTGCCTTCAAAATTTTTTTTTTTAGGGGGGGTTGGTTTTGCCTTCAATTTTTTATATTATCATTATTTTTTGGGGTAAATAAGCTTTCTTGCCTTCAATCTTTTATCTAATGGTTCATAATAATCAACTTTGTTTAATTTTAAATCAATTGTCAAGATTTCTCCATTTGACTTATTTATTTTCTCACACCTCAAACCTCTCTCTCTCTTTCTCTCTCTATATATATATATATAGAAGTGAGACTGTGAGAATTGAGGAGGAATAAAATTATTATTTCGATCTTCTTCATCTATATATGTGAACAATTGAGGAGGAATAAAATTATTATGTCGTATGGGAAAATTCACATCGACACGTCAGACAACAATCAGGCCACATGTGGCCCCATACCTGCCACGTGTGGTTAGCCCTCGACGCTTGAGCCTCATTGGCCTCTTCCGTATGGCATGAGAGCCGAATGTATGAAGGAACTGAGACCGCCGACCATATGCATAGTTGAAGTCTGCGAGACCAGCTTGTGCAAAACACGATAAAGTCAGCCGTGAAAGAGGCTACCCTCGGCAGATTTTAGCATAGGCACAAATGGAAGAGCGCAAACAACTGGATCCACATCCCGAGGAAGACCCCTAAAGAGATCAACCTAGAATCCCAAGGTTGCGTCTGGGTTTGAAGAAGGTCAGTTGCACATGAAATGATTACAAGCCCCTAAA
>NW_010364968.1:0-1781 GCF_000414095.1 Morus notabilis | reverse complement strand
CTTATATGCGTAGATTTATTATTCATAGATAGGGAATTCATAGCTCTTAGTAAAAGAGTTAATGATATCCTCTTACGGCATTATCCAGGGATTGGAAAACGTTCAGCCATTAGACTACTTTTTGGTATCTAATGGTTTACCATTTGTATTGGTACGAATAGTGGTTTTTTAATGGAGTGATAATGAAACATAAGTTAAATATAATCGAGAAGGTAAAATGAAACTTAACCCCAAGTCGATTATGGATATCCTCTGGGGATGACACACAATATAATAAAGTCATGGACAAGAGCTAATTGAAGTTTTGTAAATATATTGTATTGATCGATAGTGCAGTTATAGGCTTTTAGTGGAGTAGCACTAGAACTTATAATCATGTGATGAACTTGTGAGTTAATAATTATTGTCGTGATTATAGGAGCTTGATCAATACATGTCCATCAGGTCCCTTTGCTAGCTTGTATATTTTTCTGATACAATACGACGTATTTCCTACATATTGATAACTTATGTTATTAATGCAATTGGTTATAAATCGGATGGAATTAACTCATGAATGATTTATCAAGAGTGCAATTATATGCTTTTAGTGGAGTACCATTAAAACTTATAATCATGTGATGAACATGTGAGTTAATAAGTATTGTCGTGATTATAGGAGCTTGATCAATACATGTCTATCAGGTCCCTTTGCTAGCTTGTATATTTTTCTGATATGATACGATGTATTTCCTACATATTGGTAACTTATGTTATTTCCGCAATTGGTTATAAATCAGATGGAATTAACTCATGAATGATTTATCGGTTGAATTAATTATTTAAATTAATTCAAGATAAATTGATTGAATTAATAAAGGTCCCATTCATTTCACCGATTCGAGTTTGGAATTCGAGTTTTACAACAGTAAAAAGCTCTCAGAAACAGTCACATCTAACTTTTTTGCTACAGTAAAAAACTCTCACATAAAGTCACATCTCAACTCGAATTAAGAACTCGAATCAGCGAACTGAACGAGCCCAAAGTGTTTAAACTAATTCAAGAGTTATTTATCGGTTGAATTAATTGTGTAAATTATTCAAGATAAATTAGTTAAATTAATGTTTTTGTCTTATTTAATATGAGAATATAAATATATAATTATTTTAATCAAATAATTTCTACATTGAGTTATTTGAATTAAAGCTGGAGTTATATATATTATTCTCATATTTTAATAAAGGAACAAAATGGGCTTGGAAAATAGGGTATGATTAACCGATGGGCTACATTCGGTTAACCGGACCAGTTACGTAGTACAGACAATGTCCGTCGTCCGGTTAACCGGACAGTTTACGTGGCACCGATTGGTTGTGATTTTAATCGTGATTTTGGATCCGGAAACTTAACTGCGAAACAAGTCTAACCTACCTCTATAAATAGCTCATTATGCCCCAGAGTCATTTAGATTACTTGATATACTCTTTGGGGGCTATTGGTTAAGGTTCATGAGAGGAAAACCTATTCAAACATCAAGAACGTTTTTTCTTTGGCTCTCTTGTGGTTGGAAGGAGATCAAGATACTGAGTAGGAGATTGAACGACGTTGCGCAACTTTTGCCATATTTTCTAACATTTAGTATCAGAGTTATAGTTTACTTTGTTCATGATCATGCTATGTACATAAATTTGTGATGTATTCCCTCCCTCTTTTTTTTTCCCTTTCTTACGTTTTTATTTTTATTCTTTATATATTTTAAATATGTTTTTTTATTTATTTTGTTTTATGAATTTTTTTACAT
>NW_010364967.1:0-256 GCF_000414095.1 Morus notabilis | reverse complement strand
AGGGTTAAGGGTTCAGGGGACATGGTTCAGGTTTCAGGGTTCAGGGTTTAGGGTTTAGGGTTTAGGGTTGATGGGTTCGGGTTCTGGGGTCTGGGTTCAAGCTTGGGGGTTTAAGGGGTTTTGGGTTTAGGGTTCAGGGTTCAGGGTTCGGAGTTCGGGGTTTGGGGTTCGGGGTTCAGGATTTGGGGTTTGGGGTTTAGGGTTTAGGGTTTTGGGTTTGGGGTTTAGGGTTTAGGGCTTAGGGTTTAGGGTTTGG
>NW_010364966.1:0-1045 GCF_000414095.1 Morus notabilis | reverse complement strand
AAAAATGAAAAAGTCAAAAGTTTTGAGCCTTTATTCTCGGTCAAAATCAGAATATAATATAGGCAAGAGCGAGGAAGAGGAAGCCAACGAACGACGGTCAAGGCTGGTGCGAGTTGGGAAATATGGGAGAAGGTAACAAACAATGGCCTCTAGAAGAATGTGATTCTTCAAGGACCAAAAAAAAAAAAAAAATCATTATTAATTAATTAATTAACTAATTAATTAGAGTCAATCAAAAAGACTAGCGGTGGAGGGACGAGTAGCGTGGCCGTAGGACTTGACCTTGCTGCCTACGCAACGCAGCGAGGAGCCGCCTGACCCTACCACACCTCAAAGAAGTGTCAATTTCCCCTCTTCGGATCAGATAACACCGTTGACACAAGGAATTTATATATATATATATATAAAATATAAAATATAAGTTTTTTGGGTTATTAGTATCTGAAATCCTAAACTAATAATATTGTGTTATTTTAGTTTCTAATTTTTTTATTTTGACAAATTATTTTATGAACTTTTGTTTTTATGACAATTTTGATGATAATTTTATAAAATTTAAGATATATAATCAAATCTCTACATATATAATAATTTATAATGCTTCATGGAACTAATAGATAAATTAAGTGTAATAGTCTAGTTTTCAAGGGTTTTTAACAATAATGAAAAGAACATTTTACACTTAATGAAACTATTTTTATAAAAGTATGTATCATGTGATGGTTACACAATTATTTTTGTTAAATTAAAGAAATTCATCATTAATTTTGAGGCCAAATGAATCAAAATTGTGAAAAAAATATTAGAAGTAATATGCGACGATAACAAGTTTGCTGACTAAAACTACACAATGCTTACAGTACAAGAACTAACAGTGTAGTTCAAGAACTAAGACTAATAAACCTCTTTTTCTGTTTTAAAGTGGAGCATTTTGCAATAAGGGTTACAATAGCAACATGAATTCTGGTCACAGAAAATACACTCCAACTTGAAGAAGGAGAAGCAGATACGAAAGAGAGAGAAAAAGCCAATAACGTCGGCCGGA
>NW_010364965.1:0-996 GCF_000414095.1 Morus notabilis | reverse complement strand
CTCTTATTCTTCCAACTTCTTTTTTTCTCTGCCGCCGCCTTGAGTTTCTACCGTTTCCATGGAAAATCCTCGTCATCATGGAAAATCTCACAAAGTCTAGTCATCTGCTTCAAGTTCTTCCAATTCTGATGTAAGACCGTCGCCACCCTTTCACATTCCAACATCACCGTCGCTCTCATCATCACCACTGTCTGCGCATTCACAAGATTCATTTTTCCCAGAGCCACTTGCGATTATCGATCCTCGGGGAATCGTGGTCTACGACCCGATCCTTGCCGCACAAATGATGTCTCCCAAAAGTACATCTCCTTCATCTAAGCAAGGTCCGATCAGAGAAGAATCCGCAGCCCCTCGTTCCTCTGGTTCTTCGACGAGAAAGAGGTGACTGTTTAAAGATGTAACTCCAGTGCAGAAACGGGTTAGATTCACTCGAAGCTCTCTGAACCCGCAGGTTTCAGTGAGAATTTTAGAACAGGATGAAGTCCCGTCATAGAAGTCCCCTGGTGAAAAAGGTGTTCCCGCCGAAAGAACATGTGCAAAAGAATATGTTCCCGCCAAGTCTAAGTCTCCAAAGAAAAGGACAAAAGCCAAAAAGCGTCGTGTATTAAAAACAAAGCCAGTCAACAAAAAATCCATCCCAAAAAGGTCAAAGACCCCAGTTGGAGATCTTGTTGCAACACCATCTGCAACAAAGAAGAAACGCTTTTCCGCTCGGTATGTTCTTTCTAAAGCTTTTTCAAAGCAATTTTATTCTGAGAAGAACAGAGAGACTTGGGTTTTGATTTGTGGTAGGAAGATTTTATCTGAAAGAACCATACGTTGGGGTAATTATAAAGATATTTGAGATTCTATAATAGACAAACTCGCTTATGTTAAGATGATAGCAACAATTTCTATGGCGAGTGCCTTTTCACGTACTCTCATCTATGAGTTATATGCTAATCTTCACTCAGAAATTGCAAATCCTAAATCCCCACGGTCTGGTTTGATATATGT
>NW_010364964.1:0-1010 GCF_000414095.1 Morus notabilis | reverse complement strand
AAAAAAAAAAAACCACTTGTATCCCACAAGTCTCACGACTTCAGGCGTTAAGACAATATGTCTAAAAACTCTACACTTATTAAGCGAATTTAACTCAGCATATATAGCATCTTTCCATTTGATCCAATCGTGTCTATTTTGGCATTCAAAAACGGATCTTGGTTCAAGATCCTCAGTTCTATTAATAATTTCACATGTCACAGAGTAAGAAAATATTTCATCAATATTTCCAATTTCATTTATATTCCATAATCCTCATGTATTGATATAGTCAATAAAGATCTCATTATTCTCAAAACCTTCAGAATTTTCTACGATATTGAGAATCTCTTTGTTTGTTTTATATTGTGTTTCTCCTAGAACACTTTTCTCAAAATCAGGGTCATTATGTTCATTTACTCCCTTTCTTTTTTGAGGATTTTTGTCTTTAGAACCGATAAGTCTACCATGCTTTAAACGTGTTTTGGACATAATAATGATTTCATTCTTAGATTGTCCTTTTGGGATTTTAATCTGAGTAGGAGCATATGCAGCTGGTACATATGATTTAGTCGCCTTTTTGTATCAGTGAACGTATATGGTAATTGATTTGCTATGTTTTGTAAGTGCATAATCTTTTGCACTTCTAGCTCATATTGCTTTGTGTAAGGATCAAGATGCAACAATGATGGTTCACACCATGTAATTTCCTTTTCCAGCTGTTTATTTTATCCCCCTAATGCTAGGAAGACTACCTCATTAAAATGACAATCGACAAAACGTGTCATAAAAACATCACCAGTTTAAGGCTCAAGATATCTGATGATAGAAGGGGATTCATACCCAACGTATATTCCCAATCTTCTTTGAGGACCCATCTTTGTGCGTTGTGGTGAAGCAATTGGTACATATACCGCACAATCAAAAATTCTTATATGGGAGATATTTGGTTCTTGACCAAATGCCAGTTGTAAAGGGGAGAACTTGGTCTGATGTGAATTAAAGCCGCATCATGCAAAATTGGATGACCC
>NW_010364963.1:0-1753 GCF_000414095.1 Morus notabilis | reverse complement strand
GTATACAATTTTCGTGTCAATTTCGGGTTCACGAGTCAATTTCGTGTCATGGATCATTTTTGGGTCGTGTCGTGTCAATTCGTAAAGTGGTCGTATCATGTTCGTGTTACGGTTTTTAAAATATTCCGTGTTACGGGTCGTGTTCAGGTTAACTGTAAATTTAAAAAGAAACGATCAAAATACGACACGTGACACGAATTACCACTTCTACCGAAAACTTCTTAAATCAGTTTTTACGAGAACTCACTGAACAATGACGAACCAAACTCTCTTTTTCTAGGGATCTTTGCTCAGAGGCCGGTCCCTCTATGGCAACTTCTTCACCTTCCCTCAACTTCTCTCTCTAAGATTCAGCTTGTGGATTAGATCTATGCAAATATCAATGAGTGAGAGAGAGAATTCTTGTGCCTTTTTTTTTCCTTTATACGAAACAGAAGTGTCTTCGGGGATGGGTGAGAGGGAGGGACGAGGGACACCCTAGACCAGTTGGACAAAGTGCTTCAGCATTTGATGTGTATTTTCGGGAAAAAAAAAGTTTTTTTTTATTTCTTCTTCCTTATTTTTTATTATTTAATTATGTTTATATAGTCATTTGAGATTTAATGGCTTTAACTAAGTTTTAATGTTTGTCACGTCAGCATTTCCGTTTAAATTATAGATGAATTTAGATAGAGGAGGTATGTTGAATTGTTTTTTATAGTTTGAAAGTATGTTAAATAGTTTTAAAAAATCAGAGACACTTTAAAATAGGGTTATAATTTAGGGAGCAATTATAAAAATAATCTTTTTTTTTTTTTAAAAACAAGGTACTCTTTCAACTTTTTACACAAACAAATAGTTTCTTTTTTAATGAAAAATTCTCAATAAATTTGGTGAATTCTTGCTACAACTAAACGTCTATTTTTTTTCTCGTAATCCTTGTAAAAATAAATTATTAATATTTATTTTTTTAACCGTTAAATTTATATCAAAATATATTTATGTTATATATTTTTTAATCTAATGTGATATTAATTAAATTTAACAGTTAAAAATTAATACTATTGATATGACGGATTATAAAAAAAAAATCTCTTTTTCTATTTTGTTTTTTTTTGTTTTTTTTGCTTTTTTTTGCTCAGAAGTATGTTGTTGACACGTTAAGGACATCTGGTTTATAGGCATTGGGATCAATTGACGTGTGGGCACACACGCAAATTGGTAGTCGGTTTCAATTCTAGAATGAACGTATCAACAAATAGAAATAGGTATAATTTTTTCTTTTTAACAAATACTTTCATCTAATATAAAAAAATACAGAATTTCATCGAAATATAAACTTATAAAGAGACTGGTCGCCTTAGCTTGCATGTGAGGGCATCTTGTTGTTGTCTCTCTGGTTTTTCTTGTTCTTTCTCGCATCATCTTTTTTTTTTTGAAATTTTTTAATATATCAGTATGTCAGATTCTTTAACTGTTAAATTTACATATTTTTAAATTTTTATGTAAATTTATATACATTTAACAGATAAAAAATATAATCTATGAATGAATATGCTAACTTACCGGGGAGACTTTTTTTTCTCCCATCTTTTGAAAAGGTTTTCACTTCTTGACCACGTAACCGACCTTGTGTCACTCTGCCCCCCTCTTCCGTACAAAAGGCGGCATATCTGCAAGTAAAAGGGGAAAAAAAAAAAAAATTTTATTTTTTATTTTTTATTTTTATTTTTTTTTATGGATATTTGCTGTTAGCTCGGAACTGGGTATTGAA
>NW_010364962.1:441-970 GCF_000414095.1 Morus notabilis | reverse complement strand
TAAAAGTTTCAGATTTCTGTTGAATTAAGTAAACATAACCATATCTCAAATAATCGTCAATAAAAGTGATGAAATATTCATAACCTCTTCTAGCTTGGACATTTAACGGTCCACACACATCTGAATGTATCAGCTAAGGCGGTTCTGTGGTTCTTTCTCCTTTCAACGTGAAAGGCCTCTTGGTCATTTTGCCTCTTAAATAAGATTCACCGGCTAAAAGCTTACTAAATTTTAGTTCGCATAAAAGACCATCCTTTATCATCCACAATCTAGTAAATTCAAATGTCATTTATTATAAATTCTTACATATTCCTTACACTTTATGTCAGAGGATGAACACAATCCTCACTTGATCGTTCCGTAGCACCACTCAGCTACTCCCGCTACTGTGCCCCGCTCCTAGAGTCTCCTGGGAAGGGTTTTAAACATTTGAAACATAAAACATGAGCGAAAGGCCCAGTAGGATATAATTTGAAATAAACGTTATAATAAATGTACGAGGGAATACATAAATAAATAAGTAAATAAA
>NW_010364962.1:0-141 GCF_000414095.1 Morus notabilis | reverse complement strand
AAGCCATGAGGTTCCATGACTAGACAAGCTATGGATTCCATGGACAGGACAAGCCACGGATTTCCATAAACTAACAAGCCATGGTTTTTAAAACATATTTCTTTCGCAAACCAATCCCTTTCTTTAAAACACTTTCAAGGC
>NW_010364961.1:0-1649 GCF_000414095.1 Morus notabilis | reverse complement strand
AAAACTTTTTGAGGTCATTTTTATTTTATTTTAATTTTCAAAGACAAAATAGGGAAAATCATAAAAAAAAAATAGAATATACATAAAAAATGGTGCAACTTGTTGTATTAATTCCTAAAAATCATCTATTAATTTTAGAATGTAAAACATAAATAAAAATATGAATTTTTTAGCCACCCCAGCTCCTGGGCGCCCCATTGCCTTGGCTGGGTTCTTTTTGGCAGCGTTTTTTTTTTTTCATAACTTGATGCCATTTTTTGCAGGCATGCTCAGAATAATGCAGGGATTGTGTTTGTAAAATTTCAGAACTTTTCGACGTCATTTTTATTTTATTTTAATTTTCAAAGATGAAAAATAGGGAAAATCATAAAAAAATAGAATATGCATCAAAAAATGGTGCCGCGTATTTCATTAATTCCTAAAAATCATCTATAAATTTAAGTATGTAAACATAAATAGAAATGTGAATTTTTGACCAATCCCGACCACTTGGTGCCCCACTGCGCGAGACAGAGGGCTTTTTGGCAGCATTTTCTTTTTTCATAATTCGATTCCATTTTTTGCAGGCACGCTGAGAAAAATGTAAAGATCGTGCCCGTAAAATTTCAAAACTTTGTGACGACATTTTGATTTTATTTTAAATTTCAAATATGAAAAATAGGGAAAATCATACAAAATAGAATATTCATTAAAAAATGGTACCGCTTGTTGCATTAATTCCTAAAAATCACGTATATTAATTTAACATTATAAAACATAAATAAAAATGTTAATTTTTTATGCATCTCAGCCACTTAGCACCCCACCGCGCGGGCCATGGCCTTTTTGGCACCGTTTTCTTTTTTCATAATTCCATTCTATTTTTTGCAAGCATGCTCAGAAAAATGTAAGGATTGTGTCTGTAATATTTCAGAAGGTTTTAAGGTCGTGTTTATTTCATTTTAATTTTCAAAGACGAAAAATAAAGAAAATCATAAAAAATAGAATATTCATCAAAAAATGGTGCCGCTTGTTGCATTAATTACTAAAAATCATTTATTAATTTTAGAATGTAAAACATAAAGAAAAATGTGAATTTTTGAGCCATCCCAGCCCCTAGGTGCCCCACTGCATTGGCCAGGGTATTTTTGGCAGCGTTCTCTTTTTTCATAATTTGATGACATTTTTTACATGCGTGCTCAGAATAATGTAAGGATCGTATCTGTACAATTGCAGAACTTTTTGACATCATTTTCTTTTATTTTAATTTTCAAAGATGAAAAATATGGAAAATCATAAAAAAAATATAATATTCATAAAAAAGGGTGCCGCTTGTTGTATTAATTCATAAAAATAATGTATTAATTTTAGTACGTAAACATAAATAAAAATGTGAATTTTGACCCATCCCGGCCAATTTGCGCCCCACTTTGCGGACCGGATACTTTTTAGTAGTGTTTTTTTTATTATTCGATTCCAATTTTGGCAAGAACGCTAAGAAAAATATAAGGATCGTGTCTGCAAAATATCAAAACTTTTTTACGTCGTTTTTATTTTATTTTCATTTTCAAAGATGAAAAATAGAAAAAAATCATAAAAAAATAGAATATTCATAAAAAACTGGTGCCGCTTGTTGCATTAATTCCTAAAAATCATGTATTAATTTTAGA
>NW_010364960.1:0-1638 GCF_000414095.1 Morus notabilis | reverse complement strand
CTCTCTTTCTCTCTCTCTCTCCCATGTTGACTCTCTCTCTCTCTCTCTCCATGCCAGCCACCTACCACCGATGAGATTTTGGTGTCGTTTCATGACACTGTCCGCACCATTGGAAAGCTCTTGATGAGCTGGACTCGTTGACATGCCGCATGACCTCCAATCTTCGTCGAAAACAGCCGCAATCACCGGTGAAATGTCTAAAAACTACCGAAACTTCTCGCCATCCTAACTTTGCCGCCTGACCTCCAATCGAAGTGATTCCGGTCCCTATGGGCTCAGCTCGATGAGACAAACAAAACCCTTATTGTCTCACCTGTCGATTCTTGCTAAAGCGCCATCACCGGAGCCGCCCATTTCAGCCACTGTGCCGCCTTTTCGTTGTGCACTATTCTGGCCTTCGTTGATGACCCCACCGGTACCGTTGGACTCAGAGGATGATGCAGAGCATGAAGTAACCCTCAGCTGCCTGAATCCGCCTCCATTTCTCAGAGATCATAGCTCGTTACTGCAGCCGTTGGGGTGGATGGTGGTTTCGATGATCCAACTGTTGGATCGTCATGATTTTGGTGTCAAAACACTCAGAAGGAAATGGGTAATAAAAGCTCTCAACCTATTTTGAGATTTCATAGCCGGAGAATTCAGGTCCGAGCTGCCATATTATGTCAAAGTTAGAGGTTTCAATCCATACAATTAGAGGCTGAATTTGGTGAAATTGACCACACTATTGAACTCGGAAGGGTGAATTTGGGGGTTGTAGGACCAAAGTTCGCCGCAGAAAGATGCTTCGACAACCTCCGCCGCTGCCGCCGGTGGCGGTATTCCGGTGAGCTTTCGTTCAGTAGCCTCTCGACCTCTGTTCAGTAACCTTTCGACCTCCATTCGTCGATCTGAGACCATATCCTGACTCGTTTTGACATACTGAACGTAAGGTGATCTCCGTTTGTGCCAATTCTACTCCATTTAAGAGTCTGCCGGTAACGTGAAGTTTTCAGTAGACTAAATTGCCAAGAGGTAGGATATTCTTGTCTATATCCTTGTTAGCCTTGTTTCAAAGTATTTTAGCCTATGAAAATGTTTTAAAAACAAAACATGTTTTGGAAATAGCATGAAATATACTATTGAGCTCATAATGAATTGAATTAAGGTTTTAACAGATATTTCCTTAAAATAAGATATTTTAACAACCGGTAAATCCGCTGATGGCTTAGATATCACGATATGGAGATTGTATCATTGGGGGCAGGACCCAAAACTCATACGTGCCACTACGTTAAAGAGTCTACCAGTACCGTGCATGCAGATCGAGGCGAATTGAATGGATTCGTTGAAGTTCACAGCGAGTCGTGGAGCTTCAAGACAAAACGGTTGGGCAACGTGAAGTTATCAATAGACTAAATTGCCAAGATGTAGGATATTCTTGTCTATATCCTTGTTAGCCTTGTTTCAAGGTATTTTGGCCTATGAAAATGTTTTAAAAACAAAACATGTTTTGGAAATAGCATGAAATATACTATTGAGCTTATAACGAACAGAATTAAGATTTTAACAGATATTTCCTTAAAATAACATATTTTAACAATCAGTAAACTCGCTGATGGCCTAGATATCACGATATGGAGATCGTATCATTAGGGGCAT
>NW_010364959.1:2684-5858 GCF_000414095.1 Morus notabilis | reverse complement strand
GCAAGCAGGTCCAAATGCCGGCCCGTCCCACTTTATTTTTCGGGCTTGGACTTGGGCAGCTCAAAAATATACAACTCGTCGGAGCCCACTGCCGTGATATCGCCGTCAACCACCATCCGCCGAAATTTTTTTGAATTTTTTCAGTCATGCCCGAATTGCCTAAAGCCCGAGCCCGACCAACGGATATATTTTTTTACCGTTGGTGCCTGACCCGAAGCCTGAACTGCCCGACCCCAACGACTATTTTTTCGACTGTTGCCCGATTTTCTGTCCGAACCTGACCCGCCGAAAAAAATAACCATTGGATCCGAATTTGGGGGAAAAAAATCAATTTTTTAACCCAAAAATTTCTCTATAAATACCCAAATCCCCCACACATTGTTTTCACTCAAACCCTCTCAATCCCTCCCAATTTCTCTCAATCTCTCTCAATTTCTCTCAATCTCTCAAATCTCTCTCACAATTATTATAAAAACTATCACAATATCCTAAAGCCCTCTCTCTCAAATCGCTCTTATTTTTTTTATAATGGATTCTTTTCGTTATAGTGGTATTCTCATTGATGCTCAACACAACGTGGAAGAAGGACAATTTCCCACTAATGGATTTATTACGTAAGAATCTGCTAATCCGAGCCCTGCTGGACGTACTGGAGGTCGTGGTCGCAATGGTGGTTGGTGTGGAGAAGTGGCGAGTGCAAGTGCGACTGCGTCTGCAAGTGTTGCAACCTCCAGGAGGAAATGCAAGCGCACCTCGACAGTTGGGCTGTTCATAAACCCGTAAAACCCGCAGGCCCAACCCACCACACCCTAACCCAACCAGAAAAATGTAATTTCTAGTATTAAATTTTTTTTTTCAGCCCATTCAATGTTTAGCCTGAAGTTTTGGGGCGGCGTGTGGGTTAGGCCTATAATGGCCCGCACACCCCAACCCAACCCGCGCTTTAACTTGCCTCCTCTAATATCTAACCCTAGGCAGGCAACTCATTTCTACTCTCTAGTTTCTTCATGTTTGAATTAAGCCTCTATGTTTGCTTTATGTTAAGACTAATTTATGAAGACTAATTTATGTTTGCTTTATGTTTGATGTTGGATGGCCAACTATGCTTCATGTTTGATGTTAGATTGAACTTTGAATTTCTATCTGTTTGAATGTTGGAGTTATTATTTCTATTTAATGATGAACTTTGAATGTTGGATTGAACTTTGAGTCTTTGATTTTTTGAATGTTGAAACCAACCACCTAACCCACCCCACACAGACCCAACCCAACCCAAACAAAACATCATTGGGTTGTGAAATTTTTCTAACATCGTTGGGCCCAAATATGTGCAACCTGCACCCTTTGGGTCAGGGGAAGAAAAAGCCCTACCCCGTACCAATCCAACCCATGAAAAACCCTACTCGACAGTTTGGAATCACTTCGACACAATTGAGGAGATCGACAATGAAGGTAACACTAAACATATAGTTCAGTGTAAATATTGTTTATCTATACAAGATGACACTATTCACGGCACAACACACTTGAGAAGAAACTCCGAAAAGTGTCTTCAAAAGCTTAGCCAATCTGGCGGACCCGAACTCCGCCAAACACAATTATCTTTTTATCGCACAACCGGTGGTCTAACCATTTAGAAATACGATCCGCAAGTAGATTATATGGAAGTTGCGCGAATGATAGCTGCATTAGATCAACCACTTAGTTTTGTAGAGCATCCTAATTGGCAATGATATATTAAAGTTGTACATAATCCTAACGCATAGTTCACTTCAAAAACTACTCTTAGAAAAGATTTATTAAAATTATTTAAAAAAGAAAAAGAAGCATTAATAAACCTTTTACACTCGACTAGTTGTTGCGTTGCGTTAATGGTAGATATTTGGTTTGCCGTTGCCAATAAAGATTATTTAGCTGTAACCGGACATTACTTTAAATGATTCAATTTAGATAAGAGAATATTAGGTTTTAAATGTGTTTTAGGATCATATAGCGCCGATTTAATATATAATACAATTTTAAATGTAATTGATGAATTTAGATTAAGAGATAAAGTAATGGCTATAACATTAGATAATGCTAGTGCAAATACTAAAGCAATTGAGTACTTCAAAAATGATTTAAGTTTATTCGGTGATGGTACTATTTTCCACCAACGTTGTGCATACCATGTAATTAATTTAATAGTTAAAACTGGTTTAAAAGAAATGGATACTCACATTAAAAGAATTAGAAATAGTATTGCATGGATTCAAGGTAGTAACCAAAGAGAACAAGATTAGTTTAGGTTCTTACAAGCATTAAATCTGCCTTCTAGAGCATTAGCCTTAGATATGCCCATAAGATGGAACTCAACTTATATTATGCTTCAATAATGCATCCCCTATAAGGATACTATAACAAACTATATATGTGTAAAATTAGGAACATGACATATAGACGCATATGATTGGCAAATTGCTGAAATTTTGTATCAAGTTTTAGGTAGGTTTCATGAAGTTACTTTAAAACTTAGTGAAACATATTACCCAACATCACCATTAGCTTTAGGTGAATTTTTAAGAATTAGTATTATATGTAGTGAATATAGGGCGGACCCAATCTTAGGAGTTCCTATCCATTCTGTGAAAAAGAAATTTAAAAAATATTGGTCTAAGTTGCATTTGTTGTATGGTTTGGGTACTATTTTTGATCATAGATTAAAATTAGATGGTTTAGAAAGTAGTTTAGAAAACTTAGGTGAATTTTTAGGCATCAATTGTTTTAACCAATTTCCAACAATAAAGGAAACAATATTTTTGATCTATAGTAAATATGAGAATAGGTTTAGAAACACAAACTCTGGAGTACAAGAACCGCAATGACAAGATGAAAATCAGCATTCATTCTTGAATGTTTTCAGGTTGAAGAAGAAGACAACTCAAACAAAAGCTGGGAGTGTATCTTCATCAACAGGTGACAGCGACGGCTTCAACAAGCTTATGGCGTACCTCAGTGAGAGCTTAGTAGTTGACTGTACTAAAGAATCATTTGACTTAGTTCAATGGTGGAGGGCACGAGCATTAACTTGGCCAATCCTAACTCGATTGGCAATGAATATATTTTCGATCCCAGTCTCCACTGTTTCATTCGAACAAGCCTTCAGTACGACCGGACAAATACTTGTGGAATGCC
>NW_010364959.1:0-2529 GCF_000414095.1 Morus notabilis | reverse complement strand
GGCAAGTCAAGAATGGATCGATGAATTTAATAGATTAACATTTAATTTTGAAGACGATCATTCAACTTCAAATTAAATTGTAATTTGTAAATATGTATTTACTTTCGACACTGTAATTGTATATTTAGACTTTGTAAGTTTATAAAATTTGTAATTCATCACAAAATGATTGCACTCTTTTTTCCTTACCAAGTTTTTATCCCAATTGGGTTTTTCTTGGTAAGGTTTTTTATGAGGCAATCATGAATTACGAATTTAAAAATTAATATACAAAATTTATTTATTAAATTGTGTTAATAATGTGTGTTGAATGTTGATTTTAGTTTTTATATGATTTTAACAAAAAATAACTTAATAATTATAAAAATTAAAAAATATAAAAATATATATTTTTTCGGGCATTTCGGGCGGGCTCAGGCTGTCCAACCGGGCTCGGGCAGCCAAAGCCAGGCCCGCGGGCATTCTCGGGCTCGGACGGGCGGCACGAAAATTTCAGGCAGGTCGGGTCGGGCATCAGGCACAAAATTGATATTTTCGGGCGGTCGTGGGTGGCCCATTTAAAGTTCCAGCACTAGTCTTTCTTAATTAACAAATGAATGAGTACAAGGTTCCTTTTAAGAATGAGAGGAATTACACTAAAAAAGGAAAGAATAAAATAGAATATTGATAGCTGCCTATTTCCTAATCTAGAACATTGACTATCTATATTTACATTATACACAAATCCTAGCATATCTTTAGGATCACGGCTGAATCAAGGCCAAACCTTAATTGATTGATCTCCGACACTCCCCTCGAGCTGTTTGAAGATGTCTTCCATAGCCAGCGTGCCAATTAGTTTATCGAATTGCTTCTTGTGTAGTCCTTTAGTTATCACGTTAGCAATTTGTTATGTTGTTTGAAGATATGGCATGCATATTATTCCAGCATCGAGCTTCTCCTTGATGAAATGTTTATCCACTTCTATATGTTTTGTTCGATTATGCATAACTGGATTATGAGCTATAGATCGCAGCATTGTTGTCAGGTGCCAAATGAGAAAACTTTAGCTCCTCAAGTATCCTTTTTATCCACATTACGTCATAAATTCCATGAGCAATAGCTCTGAATTCTGCTTCCGCACTACTTTTGGTCACCACATTTTATTTTTTACTCTGCCAAGTAACTAGGTTTCCCCTAACAAAGGAATAGTAGCCTGAAGTAGATCTTCTATATGCAACACTTCATGCCCAGTGTGCATCAGTGTAGACTTCAATGTGTAGGTGGCCATGTTTCTTGAATTATGCCTCTCCTTGGAGTTCCTTTCAAATATCTTAGGATCCTATAGATAGCCTCGAAATGCTCTGGTCCTGGTGAGTGCATGAACTGATTTACCATGCTGACTATAAAAGCAATACCAAGGCGTGTATGAGACAAGCATATTAACTAGCCTACGAGTCTCTGATATTATTCCCTATCCTTCACTTCTTCAGCCTTGGCAGCTTGCAACTTCAAATTAGGCTCAATAGGAGTCTTGGCCACCTTGCAACCGAGTAAGCTTGTTTCTCCTAGTAGGTCAAGGAAATATTTCCTCTGGTTGACAAAAATACCTTCTTTGGATCTTGCAAACTCCATTCTAAGGAAGTATTTTAGATTTTTCAGATCCCTAATTTAGAACTCATTTGAAAGTTTCTTCTTGAGGGTATCTAATTTTGTTTCATCATTACCAGTTAGTATAATATCTTCAACATAAACAATCAAAATTGTAACTTTACTAAATTTTGAGTGTTTATAAAATATAGTGTGATCCGCCTAACTCTAAAGGAAGCCATAACTAGTAACAACCTTTCCAAACGTTCAAACCACGCTCTTTGTGACTGTTTAAGTCCATACAAAGACTTATTCAATCTACAGACTTTATCATTCTTAAGTTTCTTTTCAAATCCTGGTGGCAGACTCATAAATACCTCATCTTCAAGATCACCATTAAGAAAAGCATTCTTGATATCAACTTGATGCAGAGGCTAATCAAAATTCACTGCAAGAGATAACAGAACTCTGATCGAGTTTATCTTAGTAACATGAGCAAAGGTTTCCCGGTAATCAATTCCAGAAGTCTGGGTAAAGCGTTTTAGCCACCAGTATGGCTTTATGCATGCAAGATACTTTTTTTTTTGTACTTTAATAGTCTTTTTGAACTTTTTGTGGAGTGAAAGTTGGTCCACGTGGTTGCAGAAAATAAAGACAGAGCCCCATACGATCAAGTGTAGATGATCGTCTCATCTAAACCTTTTTTTTCTTTTAAACTTTATATGTAAAATCTGATTAAATTTTATGTCTATTTTTGAAGTTCTATATTTGTCCCACACCAAAATATGTGTCACTTAACTTATATGGGAAAATATCTAACAAAAGTTTTAGACTACTCCCCCGCCAACTTATTTTTTGTGCTCCGTCCGTGGACTTGACTCCACATTTGTTACAATATTACAACTATGTTATATTATATCATATTATTATATTATAATATAATATTATATTATAATATTA
>NW_010364958.1:0-590 GCF_000414095.1 Morus notabilis | reverse complement strand
GAATCTTTAATTAGAACATTACTAATACATGTCAATCCCATTTAGAATGGAATGGTGTTATTCGCACTGTTAATATGGTGTGATATTGAATGAGTGTCTTATGCATAATAAGATTATGTGGAACAAGGACACAGACACAATATGAATTTCTAATAATGTGAATTTCTAATAATTTTTGTTAAGTATAGAAATTCTAATTGAGTCTACTGATGGTCATATATAGAATGATCTTAATCCCGAGTTCTTAACAAACTCCTATTTATGGATTTGTGTCTTTTGATTTACTTGGTACGGATTCCGAGACCCTGAATACTATTCCTTGTATTCTGGAGACATGATGAAGTAGGTAGCTGGGAATGTTATTATACGAGATGGAATCCATTCCTTCTTGAGAAAAAAGAAGATAAATAATTCTCTTGAGTGTTGATTCGGTACTTGGATCAGTAAGAGCGTTCTGGTTCATTAATGTGTTTTATGAATCACTATCCATGAGAGAATCAATGGTACTTAAGGATAAAGATGTAATTAGAGAGGTTAATGCATTCTACCTGACTCTAATTATGAATTATTTATGGAGGCTTGATCTATAT
>NW_010364957.1:0-831 GCF_000414095.1 Morus notabilis | reverse complement strand
CCAATCTACATATATACATAATAATCAAGGGTTCAACCTTAGACATCTACAAAAACACAACCAAGAAAAATAATTCAAATTTTTTGGTTCATGGGTTCAGAACTATGATTCATAATTTTGATTTTTTAAATTTAAATTTTTTGTGAGAGAAAAAACTGTAGAGAACTAAAAACCGTGATTCAAAACCAATGATGAACTCTTAAAACACACATCTCAAAAATGTTTTAAGTTTAAATTAAAATAAATCGTTATAGCCATTTCATTACATGAGAGGGTTGCGGTAAGGTTCTAAGGTAATACCAGACCAAATGGTAGTGCTCCATTTTGATTATGGACCATCTATAAGAAAATTACATCTCATTTTTATCTCACATTAAATTAATAAAGAATAAAAGAGGTAGAATTTGTAGTTTGCATGACTACTTTGCATGCTCAACCTCTTTCTAAAGAGAATTTTAAATTAATTTTAATGAAATCTCCTTTTTGATATTTACAAACTTCGTATAAGGACAATTTTGGAGTCAGGAAGAGTTACAAATGTAATGCTTAAGTGATAAGTGTGCTGAATAAAATTCACTTTTACTAGAAAAAAAAAAAAAGCATATATGTTCAGCAAAAACGACTATATATGGTAATTGGAGATACCAATTTCTGATCCTTGATTAATGACACCACTTTGTGCTGATTATTAAGTCAGTTAATTAACGTACGTTTTTTCATAGGACTTTTCAGCCTTTTAATAAGAGTTTGTATACTTTTGAATCTCATTTAATTTTGACCAAATCCAACGGTCAGATTACTGGTCATGCCGGTAAGACGGTTTATCAGAGA
>NW_010364956.1:0-1089 GCF_000414095.1 Morus notabilis | reverse complement strand
GGTAAGCAGGTTTCCCGGTCGGTATACTGGGGAGGCACAGATCGTCACTACTGATGATGGTAAGAGGATCTATCGACCTTAAAGGCTGCGATGGATGATTCTAATAAGGAAGAATGGCAAGCAGCTATGAAACTCGAGATGGAGTCCATGTACTCTAACTCAGTCTGGCAACTTGTAGACCTACCCGAAGGGGTAAAACCCATTGGATGCAAGTGGATCTTCAAGAGAAAGAGAGGAGCGGATGCAAGAGTAGAGACTTAAAAAGCAAAGCTAGTGGCTAAGGGTTATACCCAAAAAGATGGAGTTGACTAGGAGGAAACTTTCTCACCGGTAGCCATGCTTACGTCCATTCGGATACTCCTGGCCATAGCAGCATATTTTGACTATGAGATATGGCATATCGATGTCAAGACAGCTTCTTTGAATAACTACTTTGAGAAAACCTTCTGTATAGATCAGCCAAAGGGTTACATAGAGGAAGGCCAAAAGCAGAAAGTTTGCAAGCTGCAGAGATCCATTTATAGATTGAAGCATGCTTCTAGATAATGGCACATCATGTTTGATGAGGCTATTAAGTCTTATGGATTTGATCAAAACGTTGATGAACCATGTGTCTACAAGTACAAGAAAGAAGAAAAAGTGGTCTTCTTAGTTATTTACGTCAATCATATCTTACTCATTGTGAATGATGTGAGATTGATGATAGATGTAAAGAAGTGGTTAGCAAACCAATTCCAAATGAAAGATTTAGGAGAGGCAAGCTATGTTCTTAGGATTAAGATTATTCGAGATCACAAGAAAAAGTTGTTGGCGTTATCACAGTCATCGTATATAGGCAAAGTGTTGTCTAGGTTCTCGATGCAGAACTCCAAGAAAGGAAATTTGCCTTCTAGGCATGGCATTCATCTTTCTAAGGAGCAGTGTGCAAAGACTCCACAACAGTAAGAAGATATGAGACGATACCCATATGTATATGCCGTGGGAAGCCTCATGTATGTCGTGATATGTACAAGACTAGATATCTACTATGCAGTGGGAGTATGTTGGCCCAAGGTTGAATATTCTCATGTTTTGATGATCACAAACACA
>NW_010364955.1:0-3200 GCF_000414095.1 Morus notabilis | reverse complement strand
GGCCCATGCGTGTAAAAACTATATTCACTGTTTGATCTAGAGCTTCTCTAGCTTTTGTTCTTGATACCAAAAATTACGACTTCATCGAGAGATTTAACGGATTGTACTTGAAATTAGATAAAAGAAGTAGGAGTTCCATTTTCATAGTTATTTTTATTATAAATTTAATGTGTAACAATAACTGTGAAAAATAAGAGTCAAACTTATTTTGTAATTATTTTCGTGATGATTTTCGTATATTCTATTATCTTGTTCCACGAATGAGGTGGGTGACCAAGATATTGCAACTGCTTGCAAATTTGCAATTGTGTTAGCGTGTCATCATTTTTAAATGCAACTCTTGTTCTTCCAATGTTTTCTTACAGCAATTATGGAAAGATCCCAGGTTTAATATCAAATTTTCCCCTCTGTTAAGTTTTTTACGGAAAAGAACACTTAACACTTGCTTACACTTGGAGTTATGGCATTAGATGTAAAATTACAATAATACCCTTTAAAATGAATTTGGAGAGCACTCGATCAATACATGCATTACCCAAAACAAAAAATAAAAAACAAAATGGTCTTTTTCCTTCCTAAAAAACAAAAAAGATAAAAAATAAAAACTAAAGTTGAGCTTTCTTTTTCCTTCCTAAACTTTCTTCCAAACCAAATGGTCTTGTTCTATTTCGGCAGAGCACTAAACATACAATGAAATTCAAGATAATTTTATTTTTCAATATTTCTTTTCAAAAGTACAAATGAAACAAATGAACGAAACAGAGCCAACAACTTATGAATACATAGACATCCATAGCCATTGAGAACTGACGATCCGATGGTTGAGTAGAGTTTTTTTTAAGAAGTTTTATAATGGATTAGGTTTAAGTTAATTGATGGATTTGGATTAAAATAAATTAAAATGACCACTAATGTAACACCCATTTTTCTAAATGATAAAATTCTTAGAAATAGACATTATGAATTAATTTGAATCATGTTATGGTGTTATATTTAGTAAATTCTAATATCAAGTAGAGTTATTTATTACAGGTGAACGCGACAAGGACTCGAGATGCTGAGAACAAGTTCATGCCATTTTATAGAAGTTATATATATGTTCATTTTTTTATGATTTGATAAATGTATATATGTTCATGATATGACGTACTTCATGTTATAATGCATGAAATTAAATGTCTTAGGAAAATTCTAAGCTTTCCTTGATTTTTCTTGTTAGACAAAAAAATCATTTCCATGCCGTTAATTTCAACTCTATTTTGGACCTTTAAAATTCTGAAATTATTCCTTTAGTTCATACAAATCTGTAGAGACTTTCATAAGCTTTCTAACGCCTTCTCATTTGCACAAATCGGACATTAGAGGAAGAAGATGTGGCCAGTATACCATCCGGATACCCACCAGTCTCCGACTAGGTTACTGCACTTGAAGAAGAATGGAAATTTTAGAAGTTGACCTAACTCTTTTATTTGTCTTCCACACAACTTTACCAAAGGCCTCTTCAACAAAGGCCTCCCAGACCAACGCACCACACAAGGTCCCACAGGCATCATACATGCCCTAAGCATCCCATTCTTTTTCATTCTTTCGCAAACAAATTCTCTCCCCTGTAATTGTTTTTGTAAAGCTTTTTCAAGCACTTTGTACCATTTTCTCTCTATATAGTAAAAATCTAAATATTACAAGGTGAATCCCTATAAATTCTTATGTTTTTTTTTTTTTTCCGCACTTTATTTATTAGTTTATATGCTATATCAATATAAGGCAAACACAAACAGAGTAACATTTAGAAACTGCCTAATTGGACACTAATACAAATTGATTGTAATCTTTATCCTCCACAATTCCTGTGCAAATGAAAATAGTTTCTAAACCCTTCTATTTGTTACTTCAGCCGGGGTAAAGAAGGAGAAAAATAAAACCATATATTTAAATGAAGTCATTGTTAGGTAGCAATGTTGGATTAACATAAAAAAAATGGAAAAAAAAGGTACAGCATGATATAACATATAAGAAGTATACAACGAAATCAGGATTAACTTAATATCAATATTCATTCATAAACAGGAGTCAAATTCTAAAACAATTCTAATTCAGAGAAGCAAATATAATTGCTAATATTTAAAATAATCCTAACATATAAAAATAGCCATAAATTGATGTAAAAGATAAATAAAACTTTAAATTCAAACTATTCAAATAACTATAATCCTATTATGCATTATCATTTTGGGGTTGAAAAAACTTGATGCCAAGAGTTTAAAATCTTCAACCACCGCACGTGATACTGAAATTAAAAAATTGTTATTTCTGTCAACATATTCTTGAGACAGAAAATCTTCAATCACGATACTTAAATTCTTTTCTATAAATAAAGAGTTTAAGTAAGAGTTTGTACTTGAGAAGAGCCATATCAGACGTCTCCGTAGAAACTTTGTACAGATAGAGAACTTCCTGCACGAGTCTTGTACAGATAGAGAACGTCTCCGTAGAAACTATTCAAATAACTATAATTCAATACTTCTATATTATTAAGATCATGCTGAGTAAAGAAAATAACAAATTTTTTTGATGATTGCATGTGAAAGACTTCTTAAAAGGGTCCATGCAAACTTCATTCAATAGTTAATCTACATCTACTCTGCTTTTGTTCTTAACACCGAATATTGACCTATGAGGTGATTGAGAGGGCTTTGAGGAAAAGTATGAACATCCGAGAATATTTAATTACATATATGAGAAATTTCAAAGATTATACATAAATTAAAGAATGGAAGTATATCTTATCAGTTTCATTTTTTTATTCTAAATTTAATATGTAAGTATATGTGCGTAGAATAAGAGTCTAAGTTACTTTTAATTATTTTCTTGTGATGATTTTCATTATATTCAATTATCGTGTTCCCCTAATCGGGTGACCTAGAACAATTTGTTAAGAACAATTTGTTTTGTAAACCTTTTATACGTTCCTCTTCTGTAAATCTTATGAAAGAGACAAAACGCATTAATAGATTAGAAATGTGCTTCCTCTCCTCTTGCGCAATAGAGTTGTTCACTTTCTCGGACTTTGGAAAGTTGCTTGGCTTTGATTCATTACCCTACGAGCTTCATTTTATGGGTAATGTCAATACGTTCCTCTTCATTTTATTACATTATCATGAATCAGTGCATTAGTAATTAACTATATATATCATAAATTA
>NW_010364954.1:0-539 GCF_000414095.1 Morus notabilis | reverse complement strand
GGGGCCCATCAACCGTTAGATTAAAGAAGCACTCTTCGCGATCTACGAAAGGCACGAGAACGACGAAACTTTTGGTGTCGTAATGGGGCCCATCATCCGTTAGATCGATGCCCTCTTCGCGATCTACGACTGCCACGGGAACAGTGAGAAGTTTTGGTGTCATAACGGGGCCCATAATCCGTGAGATCGAGCTCTCTTCATACTCTACAACCGCCACGGGAACGGCGACAACTTTTGGTGTCGTAACAGGGCCCATCATCCGATACATCGAACCTTACAATTGCCACGTTTTCGGCGAAAACTTTTGGTGTCCTAACGGGGCCCATCGGGCATTAGATAGAAGCTCTCTTCGCGCCCTACAACCGCCACGGGAACGGCGACAACTTTTGGTGTTGAAATGGGACCCATCAGCGGTTTGATCGAAGCTCTCTTCGTGATCTACAATTGCCACGGGAACGGTGAAACTTTTGGGGTCGTAACAGGGGCCATAAGCTGTTAGATCGAAGCTCTCATCGTGATCTACGAATGGCACGGGAACG
>NW_010364953.1:0-557 GCF_000414095.1 Morus notabilis | reverse complement strand
TTAAAACCTTCATTTAACTCAAGCCTCTCTGAACAAAATTTATGACATCATCACTGTTTTTAACTATATTAATATAGTCTTTACATTCAAGATGGTCCTACAAAATAGCTACAGTTAGTGGACGTTTGGTTCATGAGTTTAAAACATGATTAAGAACAATTTTCAGTTTATGTGTATTTTTTGTGAGAGAAAACACTGTAGCAAGTCACGAACCATGATTTTAACCATGACACAAATCCTTACTCTAAATGCACGCTAAGAAATAAGAAAGGGACATGTGTGGCTTTGATAAAACAAAAGGTCGAATCTCAATACTAAGGGCTAAATGAGTCCTAAGAGAAGCTGGTGATGAACGCTTGATGAAGAGGAATAAAACAATGATAACATAATGTTGTGCCAAAACGTTAAATTAAATAGATTCAAAATAAAATATGAATAACAGAAAAATCTAAAAGACAAAAGGATTTTACGTATTTCGGCTTTTGACCTATGTTCACGAACAAAAACGGTGAAGAAATTCCACTATAACTAAAGGAGATTATAAAAGTCTATCAAAA
>NW_010364952.1:0-527 GCF_000414095.1 Morus notabilis | reverse complement strand
CTTGGAAAATTGAGTATATTGTTAATGAATCAGAGACGACGAGTTTTAGGAAATTAAGTATATCATTAATGAACAATTCTAAGAAAACTGACTATCTTGTCCACAAGTAAAAATGTTGCCCTTTTATATTCCATAAGTTGGATAATGTATTCTATTTTACTCATTCAATGTGCTGAAAAATATTGGCAGTTTTCGTATTGACTTGGGCTTAGTTTGGTATTACTTTTTCCTTTTAAAATTAGCTTCTGCTTGTAGCAGCAGCTGATTTTAGTGTTTAGTAAATCTCCTTAAAAGTGCTTTTTAAAGTATTTTTTAAGAATCTACAGCCAAAATCAGAAACAGTATAAACACAACTTTAGTTTTTAGCTTGTGCGAGAATCAACATAGTACAATTAATGAAACTTTCATAATACCCCTAATAAAATTTAAAATTTACAATCTTCTCAATTTAAACTTCAAACTGGTAATATAATATAATATAATATAATAATGTAACAAATAATATCATAATTATATTAATAACTCTA
>NW_010364951.1:0-520 GCF_000414095.1 Morus notabilis | reverse complement strand
CCACCCCAGGGCTGCCCCGGGGCCGTGCCGGGGCTGCCCTGGGGCCGTAGCAGGGCCGCCCTGGGGCTGTACCGGGTTTGGAGGGCTATGCGCTGCCATGATTGTAGAGCTCCAAAAGGACTTTCATTTGGTATATTACAGGCCCAGAGTCGATTTGTAGATAATATGTTATGGCCATTTTCAGTTACAGTTCTCTGATTTTTTTCCTCCGAACCGATGAAAACAAGTGAATTTTGGCCTGAAAAATTAGGTTCATGGGCTTTGCCCGGCCATGATTGTAGAGCTCAAAAATATCTTTGATTTGGTATATTATAGGCCCAGTAACAATATCTAGATAAAAAGTTATGGCCATTTCCTGTCATAGTGCTCCAATTTTTTCCTCAGAAACTGATGAAACTAGTGAAGTTCGGCCCCAATAATTGGGTTGGCGGGCTATCCCATGCCATGATGGAATAGTTCAAAAATAGCTTTGATTTGTTATATTATAGGCCCAGTAACGATATCAAGATGAAAAGTTATG
>NW_010364950.1:1291-1658 GCF_000414095.1 Morus notabilis | reverse complement strand
ATATACATGGAACTGAAAGGGGTAGTTAGTGTATTTGACATCAAAACGCGAATGTGGAAATTTCAGGTGGAAAAAGATTGAATAGAGAAATATATATGAATCTTTCTTTCTTACTTTTAGTTTAGCACATTATTTCTTTTCCTTTTTATTTTCTTTTTTCCTTCATATCTTACGGAGATAAATGAAAATTCAACGCAGTACCCGTAATATATATGTAGTGATTTTAGACGAGACGGACCGTTCAAAAATACTGTTTTTTTGTCAAATGTCCGACCTGACCCGCCCAAAATTTTTGGCCCACCCGCTCGAGCCTGATAAGGCCCGTGGACGGGCCGCGGGCCTGATTTTGGCTGCCCGAGGCCGCCCC
>NW_010364950.1:0-1200 GCF_000414095.1 Morus notabilis | reverse complement strand
TCGTTAAAAACCTTACTAAGAAAAACTCAATTTGGATAAAAACTTACAAATTTTACAAACTTACAAAGTATAAATATACAATTATAATGTCGAAAGTAAATACATATTTACAAATTACAAATTAACAATATAATTTGAAGCTGAAGGTTCGTATTCAAAATTAAATGTTAATTTATTAAATTCATCGATTCATTCTTGACTTGTCAGCGAAATAGTATCCTGTAGACGTTGATCGGCACGATCCCAATCCTTAATGCAGACCAAGGCTTCAACAATGTCCCTTTGCAATGCGTTTCGGCGTTCCTCAAGTATTCGTCCTGTCATATTGAAGGCTTATTCGGATGAAATAGTGGAGATTGGGATCAAAAATATATCTATTGCTAATTGAGTTAGGATTGGCCAAGTTAATGCTCGTGCCCTCCACCATTGAACTAAGTCAAACGATTCTCTAGTACCGTCGACTACTAAGCTCTCACTGAGGTACGCCATAAGCTCGTTGAAGCCATCACCGCCGCTACCACCTGTTGATGAAGATCCACTCCCAGCTTCTGTTTGAGTTGTCTTCTTCTTCTTCTTCTTCTTCAACTCGAAAACATTCAAGAAGGAATACGGGTTTTCATCTTGTTGTTGTGGTTCCTATACTCCAGAGTTTGTGCTTCTAAACCTATTCTCATATTTACTATAGATCGAAAATATTTTTTCCTTTATTGTTGGAAATTGGTCTAAACAATTGATGCCTAAAAATTCACCAAAGTTTTCTAAACCGTCTAATTTTAATCTAAGATCAAAAATAGTACCCAAACCATACAACAAAGGCAACTTATACCAATATTTTTTAAAGGCATCTTACAAGCATATCTAAGGCTAATGCTCTACGAGGTATATTTAATACTTGTAAGAACCTAAATCAATCTTGTTCTCTTTGGTTACTACCTATACTATCTCTAATTCTTTTAATGTGGGTACTCATTTCTTTTAAACTGGATTTAACTATTAAATTAATTACGTGGCATACACAACGTCAGTGGAAAATAGTACCGTCACAGAAAAAACTTAAATCATTTTCAAAGTACTCAATTGCTTTAATATTTGCACTAACATTATCTAATGTTATAGCCATTACTTTGTCTCTTAATCTAAATTCATCAATTACTTTAAAATTATATTATATATTAAATCCGTGCTATGTGATCCTAAAAC
>NW_010364949.1:0-527 GCF_000414095.1 Morus notabilis | reverse complement strand
AGAACGTCCTATTGAAACTTGGGAGGAGGTAAAAAGGGTGATAAGGCGACGGTTTGTTCCAAGCCACTACTACCAAGATTTATACCTCAAGTTGGAAGGTCTCCATCAAGGTAACCGGAGTGTTGATGAGTATTTTAAGGAGATGGAGATGGCAATGATTAGAGCCAACGTGGAGGAGGATCGAGAAGCAACGATGGCCAGATTTTTGAATGGGCTAAACTGAGAGATTGCCAACACAATCGAGCTACACCATTATGTGGAATTGGAGGATTTGGTGCATATGGCAATCAAAGTTGAAAGGCAGCTCAAGAGGAGTGGTCTACGACCAAGACCAGCCCCTCAAAATCTGAGTACAACACCTTGGAGGCCGAACTATCCAAAAGAAGAAGAAAATCTGACCACCTTCAAGGTCGAGCACAAACCAACAACCAATACCCCATCCTTTCAAGGTAAATTAGCCCCTACTACTACTCATTCTGGCGAGATTAAGTGTTTCAAATGTCAGGGAAGAGGACACATAGCTAGCC
>NW_010364948.1:0-1157 GCF_000414095.1 Morus notabilis | reverse complement strand
ATAACGGGGCCCATCATCTGTCATATCGAAGCTCTCTTCGAGCTCTACATCTGCCACGGGAAAGGGGACAACCTTTGGTGTTGTAACGGGGCCGGCCCTTAAGACGTTATATCGAAGCTCTCTTCGCGCCCTACCACCGCCACTGGAATGGCGACAATGTTTGGTGTTGAAACGAGGCCCATCAGCTGTTAGATCGAAGCTCTCTTCGTACTCTACAACCACCCCGGGAAGGGCGACAAATTTTGGTGTCATAACGGGGCCCATCAGCCGTTAGATCGAAGCTCTCTTCGCGATCTACAACTGGCACAGGAACGGTGACAACTTTTTATGTCGTAACGGGTCCCATAATCCGTTAGATCAAATCTCTCTTCCCCCTCTACAACCGCCATGAATTTAGCGACAACATTTTGTGTCGTAACGGGGCCGGCCCATAAGAGGTTATATCGAATTTCTCTTCACGCTCTACCACCGCCACTAGAATGGTGACAACATTTGGTGTCAAAACGCGTCCCATCAACCATTAGATCGAAGCTCTCTTTGCGCTCTACACCAAACGTTTCAACACCAAACGTTGTCGCCATTCCAGTGGCAGTGGTAGGGCGCAAAGAGAGCTTCGATATAACTTCTGATGGGCCGGTCCCGTTACGACACCAAAGGTTATCCCCGTTCCCATGGGAGTTGTAGAGCCCGAAGAGAGCTTCGATATGACGGATGATGGGCCCCGTTATGACACCAAAAGATGTCGTCGTTCCCGTGGCAGTTGTAGAGCGCAAACAGAGAATAGATCTATCGGTTGATGGGCGTCGTTACACAACAAAAGTTTTGAGCGTTCCTTTGGCCATTGTAGATTGTGAAGAGAGCTTCGATCTAACGGCTAATGGGGCCCGTTACGACACAACAAATTGTCACAGTTTTGTGGCGGTTGTAGAGGGCGAAGAGAGCTTTGATCTGACGAATTATGGCCTCATAACGACACCAAAAGTTTTCACCGTTCCCGTGCCATCCGTAGATCGCGATGAGAGCTTCGATCTAATGGCTGATGGGCCCCGTTACGACACCAAAAGTTTCACCGTTCCCGTGGCAGTTGTAGATCACAAAGAAAACTTCAATCAAACCGCTGATGGGCCCCAGTTCAACACCAAAAGTTGTCGCCATTC
>NW_010364947.1:0-537 GCF_000414095.1 Morus notabilis | reverse complement strand
TTAACCTAACTGTCTGACAATTAAGGATTTTTTTCTTCTTTTAAAATGTTAGTGCATTTTTTTATACGCCGCTAACATCGTGCTGTGCTTGGAGATGCTTGAAATTAAGATTCTCAAACTATACTTGTACTGAAAATTATTCCGCCTTAAAATACGGTGAGAATTTATCGATCAAGAAATTGGGCGGGCCCCAAAACTTATTCACGACGACATATATAATGTCGTCGCAAATAATAATTCCAGAACCTTCCTACTAGAACATGCTTCGTCGCAAATAACGTACTGTTGTCGTAAATATCTTTAAGTTATATTTGCGACTATGAGTCGTCGCAAAAAATGTTTAATATTGTCGCAAATAATTCTGTTATATCTCCACCGACAGGGCCTCTTCCTCCATTTTTTTTTCCGAATGCCTTCTCTCTCTCTCTCTCTCTCTCTCTCTCTCTCCCTCTCTCTCTCTCTCTTTCTCCCTCTCTCTCGGTCTCTCACCGGTTTATCCGGTTTTCTAACCTCAAATTCTCAAAATCTTCTTCTATT
>NW_010364946.1:0-608 GCF_000414095.1 Morus notabilis | reverse complement strand
TCGTGTATGCGTAGATTCGTTATTCATAGATAGTGGAATTCATAGCTCCAATAAAGAGTCAATGATACCCTCTTATGCATTATCAGTGGATTGAAAAATATGAGCGCTCAGCCATTAGACTACTATGTGTTATCTAATGGTTTACTGTTTGTAATGGTACGAATAGTATTTTTCCGATGGTATGATAATGGAACATAAGATAAATGTAATCGGGAAGGTAAAACGGAACTTGACCTCAAGTCGATTATGGATATCCTATGGGGATGATACACTAATATATTGAGTCATGGACTAGAGCTAATCAGAGCTTTGTAAATACGCTATATAAATCGAGAGTGTAGCTCTAGGCTTTTAGTGGAATAGCGTTAGAGTTTTATAATCATGAGACGGACGAATATCCTGTAACGATACGACGTATTTCCTATACATTGGTAACTTGTGTTATTTCCGTAAAAGAAGTTCAAAGTTAATTCATGGGTGATTTATCAGGTGAATTAATTGATAAATTAATTCTAGATAAATTGGTTGAATTATATTTTTAAGAGTTGTTTAATATGTGAAGACTATTATATGACTCTTTTGATCAGGCAATTTCTCTATTGGGTTGC
>NW_010364945.1:1320-1892 GCF_000414095.1 Morus notabilis | reverse complement strand
CCCCGTTTTGACACCAAAAGTTGTCGCCATTCCTGTGGTGATTGTAGAGTGTGAAGAGAGCTTCGGTATGACGAATGATGGGCCCCACTATGACACCAAAAGATGTCACCTTTCCTGTGCCAGTTGTAGATCGCGAAGTGAGCTTCGATCTAACGGCTGATGGGCCCCGTTTTGACACCAACAGTTGTCGCCGTTCCCGTGGCAGTTGTAGAGTGTGAAGAGAGCTTTTTTTCTGATGGGCCCCATTACGACACCAAAAGTTGTCACCGTTCCCGTGGCAATAGTAGAGCACGAAGCGAGCTTCGATCTAACAGCTGATGGGCCCCGTTATGACACCAAAAGTTGTTGCCATTCCCGTGGCTGTTGTAGAGCACAAATAGAGCTTCGATCTAACGGGTGATGTCGTTATGACACCAAAAATTGTCCCCGTTCGAGTGCCGGTTGTAGAGCACGAAGAGAGCTTCGATCTAACGGATGATGGGACCTGTTACGACTATGAAAGTTGTCACCGTTGTAGATCGCAAAGAGAGCTTCGATCTAACGACTGATGGGCCCTGTTATGACACCAAAAT
>NW_010364945.1:0-900 GCF_000414095.1 Morus notabilis | reverse complement strand
CAAAGAGAGCTTTGATCAGACGAATTATGGGCCTCGTTATGACACCAAGAGTTTTCACCATTCCTGTGCCAGACATAGATCAGTATCAGAGCTTCGATCTAACGGCTGATGGGCCCCGTTACGAGACCAAAAGTTATCACCGTTCCGGTGGCAGTTGTAGATCACGAAGAGACATTCTCGCCGTTCCAGTGGCGGTTGTAGATTGCTAAGATTGCTTCGACCTAACGGCTGTTGGGCCCCGTTACGACCAAAAGTTATCACCGTTCCGGTGGCAGGTGTAGATCACGAAGAGAGCTTCGATCTAACGGCTGATGGGCCCCGTTATGACACCAAAAGTTGTCACCGTTCCCATGGCAGTCGTGGATCACGAAGAGAGCTTCGATCTAACGGCTGATGGGCCCCGTTATGACACCAAAAGTTGTCACCGTTCCCGTGGCAGTCGTAGATCACGAAGAGAGCTTCGATCTATTGGCTGTTAGGCCCCGTTACGACACCAAAATTTGTTGTCCTTCCCGGGGCGGTTGTAGAACGCGAAGAGTGCTTTGATCTGACAGATTATGGGCCCCGTTACGACATCAAAAGTTGTCGCCGTTCCTGTGCCAGTCGTAGATCGTGAAGAGAGGTTTGATCTAACAGCTGATGGCCCCCGTTACGACACCAAAATTTGTCACCGTTCCCGTGCCATTCGTTGATCGCGATGAGAGCTTCGATCTAACGGGTGAGGGGCCCCGTTATGACACCAAAAGTTGTCACCATTCCCCTGGCGGCGGTAGAGCGCGAAGAGAGCTTCGATCTAACGGCTGATGGGCCCCATTACAACACCAAAATTTATCGCCGTTCCCGTGCCATTTGTTGATCATGAAGAGAGATTCAATCTAACGGCTGAGGGGCCCCATTACG
>NW_010364944.1:606-848 GCF_000414095.1 Morus notabilis | reverse complement strand
AGATAGAGATTGGATTCTTTCTAGAAGTTTAACTTCTACTCTATAAATAATATTTTGAGACAATTTTCGGAATGGGTTTTTACCCTAATTTTAGAGGTAGCCGAAATTTCTCTATAGAAATTTTGGAAACAATTTTTCAGCCCTAAGAGTTAAGGCTGGCCGAAATTCTCAAGAGAGAAAGGAAGGAAAAATTTTTTCTCCAAAAATTCCACATCGTGCATGTGATGGTGTTTGTGGAAATT
>NW_010364944.1:0-526 GCF_000414095.1 Morus notabilis | reverse complement strand
CATACATATATATATATATATATATCATCCTATATATATGCCACATATATATATGTACACAATGGTTATGTTTCATGCTAATTAATATTAACATTAACGTTTATATGTATACATGCATGTTGTATAGAAAAGGACGGGGTCATTTCTGTCTTTCCAAACAGAATTAATCAGCTTCAGACAACAAACTCGTGGGACTTCATTGGGTTTCCCACAAATGTACCGAGAAGCAGTCTTGAAAGTGATATAATCATAGGTGTACTCGACACAGGCATTTGGCCAGAATCAGCTAGTTTTGATGACACTGGATTTGGACCGGTGCCTTCCAAGTGGAGAGGCACGTGTCGAGTCACCTCCGATTTTCAAAGTTGCAATCGGTATGCTTATAAAACTATAGACCTGTTTAGTTTATTTTTTCGAGATAAGATATGACTTTATATGAAAATTTTTTATTATAATACAAAAATTAAATGTAATTAATTTTGAGAGTTTTTTTCTATAACATAATTCGAATCGGTATAATAAATGG
>NW_010364943.1:0-306 GCF_000414095.1 Morus notabilis | reverse complement strand
CCCCAAACCCCAAACCCCAAACCCCAACCCTAAACCCCGAACCCTAAACACCAGTCCCTAAACCCCATAACCTAAACCCAGGACCCTACACCCTAGACCATAAACCCTAGACCCTAAACCCTAAAGCTGAAACCCCGAACCCCGTACCTGGACCCAGACCCCGAACCCCGAACCCCGAATCTAGAACCCCGAACCCCGAACAACGAACCCCGAACCCTGAACCCTGAGCCCCGAGCCTTGAACCATAAACCCTGAATCCTGAACCCTGAACCCTGAACTGTAAACCGTAAACCCCAAACCGCAAAC
>NW_010364942.1:0-1719 GCF_000414095.1 Morus notabilis | reverse complement strand
TAGTCTTATTATCTTATATTATCTTTCTTACTGATGGGCCCGAGTGCTCGTACCACTAGCGCATAATCATCGGGACGTAAGGGTTTGCAAGGTCCCCCATGACACTGTGATTATAACTGAACTGAATGCCTCCCTCTCAGAGGACATTATTATATTTTTTTTTCTTCTCCCTTGGGAGCCCGAGTCACCTCCCTCTCAGAGGCTGGTACGGCACTTAACTGAGATTATTCTTATAAGTTCCTCTTAACTTATTAAGGTGTATGCAGTATGACATGGCATCGCATACAATACTTAAAGCATATACATGCATATATAACATGTGTAACCCTTTCTTTAAAATATATTCATACTGTAGGCGAGATTCCTACTTACCTGATTTACAGAGCTGGAATCCACTTTTCACCAAACAGCCTATTCTCTTACTTGCTTACTTCTGAAAATGAACACCCATTGAGAGTGTGAGATTATTTGTCGTTTGCTATTCTATTTAAGCAGTTTATGAAGGAAATCTAGCCCTTTACATAAGACATGTATTCCTTTCCTTTACTGAAGGATAATTTACTATAAGGATCAATTTATTAAATTCTCAAAATCTTATTTTCTTTAATTGCCCTTAACATACTAATGTCTAGATTGAAAATCATTTACCCAATCTAGTAACTTATTCTCCATAATTTTCCTCACTGGACTTATTATGATATTAAGGCCCAATTCGGCCTAGAAACTTATTCACGGCATTCTAACTCTTAGGCCATTAAAATTTAAACTCAAACGGGGTCTCTTGAATTAAATGCGGGCGTTGGACCCACATCCAATCTTCTAAATTCTAAGGGCCTTTTGTATTAGGCTCGCATGTGCCCGTCGGGATGATTTGCTCCGTAAACCACTAGGTTCTTTAAAAGAAATCATTTTTTTCCTTGAAAACTTTCTTTATGAATACTTCCGTTAAAATGAGATTTAACACCATATTATTTTACTGAAATCAAATCTTGAGTTCGTTGATAACTTTTTGTTAAAAACCAACACACTGTGTTAGTTTTGTTTAGTTAAAACTGTGCAATTTTTGAAATCTGTATTTTACTGCATCTTAGAATAAGATTTTGAAAATCTATTCTGCGCGAAAATTCTTCGTCTCAGCGAGCGCTAAAATTATTGTTTTTGGAGAAAACTGAAATTCAGCCTCTAAAGGCCTTGTTTGGCTGAAAACAGTGGCTGCTGTTTTTTTTCTAAAACTGTGTTGGACAGCCTGATCCGTTTTTGAAATATGGCTTTAAACTTGCTTTTCGAGTTAAAATTGGGTTTTGTCATAGTCACAAAAAATGTTTAAAACATCGAAAATTATAAGTTCAAGCTTAGAAATACTGAAAAATCACGCTCTACTGAAAAAACTTTTCCTCCAACCCAAAATAAGCAACTTAAACCAAACATAAGCATACCACATAATACTAATCAAACTAACCCCAAAATACACAATATCAACATAAAACTCACACACCCTTATTACAACTTAACTCCTCAAGAACCACAAATTACATCCTTGATTTTCAACTAAATTTTTGTAGGAAAATATAGGAGAGAGGTTTAGAATTTATACCCTTGAAGAAAATCCTTGGTTAGGCTCCTCCTAGAATACTTGATCACCTTCTTCTCTCTCTAAGGTTTGGTAATTATGACACCCCTTATATACCATCTCCTTCAAACATTTTAGTTCCTTGCCAA
>NW_010364941.1:562-811 GCF_000414095.1 Morus notabilis | reverse complement strand
AGAATCAATGGCAGGATCCACACCTCCAAGGGATTTGGATTCGGATCCATAAGGGAGAACAATTCGAGGATTGGAGATCCGGGAGGATGGAGCCTTGTATTTCCGCAACTGCCTTGCTGTTCCCAAGGTGGGTGAGGTAAAGAAGAAGATTCTGCAAGAGGCACACAAATCGACGTATGCTATTCATCCGGGGAGTACAAAGATGTACCAGGACCTGAAAAGACAGTACTGGTGGAGAGGCATGAAAAG
>NW_010364941.1:0-309 GCF_000414095.1 Morus notabilis | reverse complement strand
TGGAGCACATCGTGAGGCTACACGGAGTGCCATTGTCTATCATGTCAGATCGTGATACGCGTTTTAATGCAAGGTATTGGAAGAGTTTCCAGGAAGCCATGGGAACAGATTTGAATTTTAGCACCGCATTTCATCCTCAGACAGATGGACAATTTGAAAGAGTCATTCAGATTCTGGAGGATATGCTTCGTGCTTGTATTCTAGAATTCGGTGGGAACTGGAAGAAATATCTGCATCTTGTTGAGTTTGCATATAACAATAGCTATCAGGCCAGCATTGGAATGGCACCGTTTAAAGCTCTGTATGGTC
>NW_010364940.1:0-564 GCF_000414095.1 Morus notabilis | reverse complement strand
GTTGTGCATCGTATGAAAATTTTGTAACCCATGTGATGTGAGTGATAGTATTTGTTGGCGAGAGTCCACACTCCCACCTTGGTGCAACAGTAGACATACTTTCCAATATCTATCCAGATGACCAGTACCCCCACCCTTTTAATTAGAAAAGTGCTTTTTACTATATTTACATACCGCACGAATTTTCATCTCACCTGTTTTTGGATTTGGTCGGGGCTCCTCGGTGAAATGCTGCCATGCCAGAGAAGTTCACGGTCTTTTTCCTCTGCTGCATTCTCCAGCTTCCTTGTTGTATACTGCTGAAGCATTATCCACCGGAGCATTTTCTGGTTCAGTGGGGGTGGGGTTGGAAGGCATCATTTCTTCCTCAAAAAATGTCTCCTCACCAAGCTCAGGAAGAGCAGTGAAATCAGGGAAGTTTGGTGAGGCCATTTTCTGAAAATTGATAGAACTTGATTGAACTTTGTAAATGAAAGAGCTAGAAAATAAATGAACGCAAGAAAAAAGCTTAGAACCAAAATCAAAGAGACAAGTTGAGAGATAGAATGAGAGTGAGATGAGAAG
>NW_010364939.1:0-1291 GCF_000414095.1 Morus notabilis | reverse complement strand
ATGGGCCTGCCAGGATTTTTGATTATCACTTTTGAAATTTAAATTTTTTACGAAAGAAACACTGCAACATAACCAAAACCATGGGTTTCCCTTTCCTTTTCTCGTATGGACGATATTGCCTCACTTGTGAAGGAGAGCTTAGGACCAACAACAAAGATGCCATTGATCTTCCTCCATATTTCACTAGGTTCATTTGCTCGATTCTCATAATTGGGAAATTCAAAACAAATTTCATTATAAAGCTAAAAAAGGAAACTAAAGATGGCCCTAAGGAATCCAAAAACAAGTCCAATGCCAATTACAATCAAATATTGATAGTTCACTTATATCAAAAGAATGCGTCGGATTTTTAAAATCTTTGGTCAAGCTCTGAGGAATTCTGGCGATGCAAAGCAATTGTACCACTATAAAAGAATTAATGTGACCACAAGAAGGGCAATGTCAATCCAATAGTATTTACTGCCTTTTCTTGTCATTATAAATGTAATTACTGAAAAAATGAAATCAATTCCCTTCTATTAATCTCTCTCATATCAGAATAACTAAAATTTTCCATCATCACTTAACCAGAACGCTGCATCAATCGAACAAGTAAGAAAAAGTTTCCTAATTGAATCATGCTCTCACCAAACTTGATTGAACCCCATCTAATCCCAAAGAAATGCTAAAAATTTGGAGCTGTTGGAGAATAGGAAAGAATGCGGATATGTTTTAGGAAAGTAGATAGTTGACTTCCTAGGTTTAATGTGTAATTAGTTTCCTGTTTTGAATAGGTGATTTGTTTCCTTTTTCTGCTGTAATCACAGCAGTAATAACAGCCTGTATATACCGTGTATTCTTGTATATATAGCCATGTTTTTGGCTCAACTAATAGAAGATAGTTTTCTCTCAAAACCACATGGTATCAGAGCCATAGAATCTGGGAAAGTTTTCGGCCTTCATAGCCCTTGTTATTTCCGACCTTCATTGCCAGAAATTCCTACCAATTTGCTGCCTATTGCCATTTGTTTTTTTGTAGAAATCCCAGACTGATTATAGGAATCCCGGAATGACTGATTTGGAATTATAATGATTGATTGTAATTGATGATTCTGATTGGTTGTAATTGATTGTATTATAGTTTGAGTTATAGTAATTTAGGCAAATTATCAGGATCATTATGGTAGATAGGATTCTAGGAAGTTTTTCCTTCTTTAGCCGATCCTAATGTTGTATAAATAAGGGTTGTATATGTTCTTATTCATAAGAGATAAAAACATTCTCTGCTCTCATTTTTCGCCAGCCATTTTTT
>NW_010364938.1:0-1841 GCF_000414095.1 Morus notabilis | reverse complement strand
GATTACTTTCAGCAAAAAAAGTTTGCATATAGAAATGCATATATATATACATATATATATATATATATATAAAGGATATGTCTGTCATTTTCAGATGTCATTTATGCTCCCTAAATCCCGTCACGCACGACGTCCTTTTGTATGATTTTGCTTTTGCTACGTCGTTTGATATGAGGTGTTTCTTTGCTTCTTAGGAGGTGCCATTTTCACGAGTTTATTATTGCACGAACCATTCCCCTTTGTCATTATTGCACGACACGCGGTCTTTATGTGATATCGTTTGCAAATGACCAACCAAACGACATGCCGTTTAAGGACGAGTGGTTTCAGCGTCCCTTAATTTGGTGTATGCCTAAGTCCGTTTCTATAATCTTGCTTTAATATTTAATTTCAAATTCATCTTAATTTCATATTCTCACAAAACAAACCAAATGTCTAACTATATAGAAAACAACGTAGGATTAAGTTTACTTTTTAATATATATTTTTAAAAAAAATTTATGCATTTTTTCTCGACCTCAACGATTGTATGTCCCCACTCTATTACTGTCCCCACCGGAAAAATGGCATATTGAATAGGGCTGTTCATGGGTTGGATTGGTGCGGGGTAGGATTTTTTTTTCCCGCTCCAAAGGGTACGGGTTGCACATATTTAGTCTCAACGATGTTCGGGTTGGGTTGGGGCGGTGCGGGGTGGGTTGGGTGGTCGGTTTCAACATTCAAAAAATCAAAGACTTAAAGTTCAATATAATATTCAAACTGCATCATTAAATAGAAATAGCAACCATCCTTATCAGTCTCGCGAGAAAACACCGGAGAAAGTGGGCAAGACGGCGGCCGAGAGGACTAAGCAATGAGGAGAGAGTTATGAGGGGGTTCACGGGAGGGGAAGAAGAGGGAAAACTGAAAAGGAAGAGGCAAGAAGATGGGGTTCACGGGAGGGGAGACCGAGAATGAGATTGTGAACCCTAATGTTAGCGAGCCTAGGGTAGAACTTGGGCAGTTCGGCTTGGGCTGAAAGCTTGGGGGTATGTTGTGTGGGTTGGGTTGGGGATTGCGGGTTGTTATGGGCCCAACCCGCAATCCACCCCAAACACTTCGGGCCAAAGGTATAATGAGCTGTAAATTTAAAAATAATGTTGCGGGTTGCTTTTTTCGGCTTGGGTTGGGGCGGGTGGGTTGGATTTGCGGGTTGTTTGGGTTTATGAACAGCCCTAATATTGAATGGCAAACTCTCTCAAATCCATCTCTTTTGCACCCATCAGAATTCATAGCTGAAAATAGGCAACAGAGTTGAACCGTATGACACGCCTTGCTTTTAAATGGTTTTAACATTATCCACAAAGAGCAACTGATGGTTGGCAGGAGGACCACACGGCACAGAGTCAGTCATGTCTCAAAGGTTGAAAATTTTCAAAACTTTCAGTTTTGCAACGGTCTGAAATTAGTATTGGGGGACAAATGGAACGAGTTTTCTGAAGGAATTAATTGAAACCAACTGTAATTTAATGAACATTTTGGGCAAGTACGCGAAGGAAAATCCACTTTTTATAAAACAGCAACATGCGAGTTAAAAACATCATGCCCAACACCATTACTCATAATAGATGAGGCAGATAAGTGTTGGACCTACATGTTGTGTTTATTTTTCTCCCTTTTTTCACTGCATTCTCTTTCAATGAGTTTAATTGCGAGTGTTGCTGGACATTTTTTTTATTCGTTTTAGTCAAAAACAAAAGGAGATGGGCCTGGCCCTGATCTGATCATCATCATCGCCGTCCATCATTTTCTTTTCTTATTCCACTTTTATTTACAAGTTAATTAATTAACATAATTTTTTT
>NW_010364937.1:410-1508 GCF_000414095.1 Morus notabilis | reverse complement strand
CCCAAAAAGTGAACAAAATATGAAAAAATGTATATTTTTTAACTTTTTTACAAGGTCTGCTCTGGTCGGATCTGGTCGGTTCTTGGTCTGTTCTTGGTCTGTTCTTGGTTTTTTCCTTTCTAAACAATTTTTTTTTCCACTTTTATAAACTACAAAGTTTATTAATACCCAAAAAGTGAAGAAAATATGAAAAAATGTATATTTTTTAACTTTTTTGCAAGGTCAATTCTGGTCGGTTCTTAATCTATTCTTGGTCTGTTCTTGGTTTGTTCTTGGTTTTCTCCTTTCTAACCATTTTTTTATCCACTTTTATAAACTACAAAGTTTATTAATACCCAAAAAGTGAAGAAAATATGAAAAAATGTATATTTTTTAACTTTTTTGCAAGGTCAATTCTGGTCGGTTCTTAATCTATTCTTGGTCTGTTCTTGGTTTGTTCTTGGTTTTCTCCTTTCTAACCATTTTTTTATCCACTTTTATAAACTACAAAGTTTATTAATACCCAAAAAGTGAAGAAAATATGAAAAAATGTATATTTTTTAACTTTTTTGCAAGGTCAATTCTGGTCGGTTCTTAATCTATTCTTGGTCTGTTCTTGGTTTGTTCTTGGTTTTCTCCTTTCTAACCATTTTTTTATCCACTTTTATAAACTACAAAGTTTATTAATACCCAAAAAGTGAAGAAAATATGAAAAAATGTATATTTTTTAACTTTTTTGCAAGGTCAATTCTGGTCGGTTCTTAATCTATTCTTGGTCTGTTCTTGGTTTTCTCCTTTCTAACCAATTTTTTTTCCACTTTTATAAACTACAAAGTTTATTAATAACCAAAAAGTAAAGAAAATATGAAAAAATGTATATTTTTTAACTTTTATGCCAAAACAGTTCTTGGTCAGTTCTTGGTCTGTTCTTGGTTTTCTCCTTTCTAACCAATTTTTTTCCACTTTTATAAACTACAAGGTTTATTAATACCCAAAAAGTGAAGAAAATATGAAAAAAAGTATATTTTTTAAACTTTTTTGCAAGAACTGTTCTTGGTCTGTTTTTGGTCTGTTCTTGGTTTTCTCCTTTCTAACCAATTTTTTTTCCACTTTTATAAA
>NW_010364937.1:0-207 GCF_000414095.1 Morus notabilis | reverse complement strand
GTTCTGTTCTTGGTCAGTTCTTGGTCTGTTCTTGGTTTTCTCCTTTCTAACCAATTTTTTTTCCACTTTTATAAACTACAAAGTTTATTAATACCCAAAAAGTGAAGAAAATATGAAAAAATGTATATTTTTTAACTTTTTTGCCAAAAGAGTTCTTCGTCAGTTCTTGGTCTGTTCTTGGTTTTCTCCTTTCTAACCAATTTTTTT
>NW_010364936.1:0-2961 GCF_000414095.1 Morus notabilis | reverse complement strand
TTTTTTTTTTTTTTTTTTTTTTTTTTTTTTTTCTCCTTTTTTCTTGTACAATGTTGCCACGAGTTTGAACTCATATTAACGTATCTTCCTCAATTTTTAAGCCTTCGTCTAGGGGCATCTTCACTATTGATTAAAAGAACTTATACGTTTTTTCCTACATAAATAAGGAGAATTTGATAAGATACCCCATTTATAGAATATAATAATAAACTGTCAAATCACATTAATATCATAATAATTTAACATGATTTATTAAATATATGATAATTCAAAATTGTATTCTACTAATGGAGTATTTTTTTTAATAGCCTACTATAGTAATTCTATTAAGGATATAGTTGTTGTTTGGACACTCATAAAGTAGAACCCCACGTACAAATTAGAGAGAGATTGGACAATCATATCCATGGACTATGATTGCCCTACCATTTTTCTCAAAATGTAAGTAGCTAGTTTCTATTGTTTAAACTTTAATCTACACCAAATTGTAGTTACCAATAACTTCAATCGGTATTAGTAGCTCTCAAAACCTAACACAACCTATAATCCAATAACGATATAGAGCTCCCAAAATTTGTGTCATTTGCATAACTTAATTATGACTTGAGTTGTGTATGTGAAAAAAAAATATTATAGTAAAAAAATTAAATTTAAATTTATGTGAGAAAAATACTGTAGTAATATGACTTGAATCATGACTTAAATCACGAATATTTTTAAATTTAAGTACAGATTCTTTGTTTATGGTCCCTACTTTGTTACTTCCCTACAATCATAAACTAGGAATCACTCATATTGACATGCATTATCTTATAATTAATCTTCCACTAATAAAATTAATTCTTAAAAGGTAAATTCTTCTATTGCTATTTGGGAGAAAAAAATAAATAAAAATAAAACCATGATTCTTCCATGCACTACAACTGTATATTTCTTTTTAGACGTGCACCAAAAAGGATAATGATCACAATCATTAGGGCCAGAGTACCCAAAAAGCGAAATCACGTTAATCTTTGCTTCTTCTTGAATCAAATCCAAGTGAGTGTGACATAATTTTCTATTATTTAACCTCCAAATATCCCCATTAAACACAGTTAACCCACGTGCAAGAATCCATGATTTCACTAACTAAATTTTCACAAAAAGGGAAAAAAAATCATGATACGTATCACTCACTGTTAACTAACAACCGCCCTTTCAACCGTCCTTTTTTTTGGTTTTGATGTGTTCCAATCGTCCAACTTGATTAAGCTGAGTTTTTACTTTTTCGCTTCTGTCTAATAAGGGCTTAAGCCAAATTAATTAAGATTAACCATGGTTAATTAAGCTCTATTCCGGTCAACGGTCTATGGACCGACCAGTTTAACTTTAATAATTAACTTTTTCTTTTTCTTTTTTTTATTTAAATTTATATTACTGTTTATAGGCAGTAGCAAAAGCGCACGTGACAAGCGGCAGACCCGTGAGCAGGTTTATACGTATGGGGCTGGCATGGCAGTCACGCACGTAACACGTGCTCCTCACAACGTTTTTTTTTTTAATAATTAATTTTACTTACTTTTTTTTTTTTATGGGGTCACGACGTCTTTTGGGCATTATTATAATGAATAAAACATAATAACAATGATATAATACATAAAATAGGCCTTTGGAGGGTGTGAAGAGTCACTGCCAGCTCATCGTCCACGTCAGAAAGCTGAAAGGTAGAGGCTAGGTAGTGTGCGATTCTGACGCAAACAAACCGTCCAGCATCTTCTCTCTCTCACTTTTTTTCTTTTTTTTTTTTTTTTTTTTTTTGAGGTTGAGGTTTTCTTCTTTTTGTTTATGTGATATGATGGGTGTTTTTGAAAAAAAAAAAAAGGAATCGGAAGCAACAAAGAATTGTTTGGACAGGAAATGAAAGTATATTTGAGGCGCAAGGATTTCTTTTCATAGAGCGCGTTTGGTTTATGAATTAAAATTATGAGATTAGAATTATTTTTAATTTATGTGTATTTTTTATAAGAAAAAATAATGTAACAAATTATAAATCATGATTCGAATCAAAGAACGAATCCTCCAACCAAACGGGTTATTAATTATTATTTCACTTCACCTTAAAAGTTACCTACAGACAATAACAAGTTTATAGAATTCTATTGAACACTCAAAAGATTATATAATTAATTTGTATGTCATGGATGTTATTTATAGCCAAATCCATCTTTCTTCATTAACTTATGAATTTGTTTGTCAACAAACATCTTCATTTGAAATAATTGTAAGATCACACATATATTCTTCACTACGGCCCAGATTTGAAAATTTAAAAGTTGTGATCAAAGAAGACATTTAAATGGGACTTTTGACTTTTTGAACATTCCTCAAATATTACAATCTCCTAAGAATTATGAGTAACTTAAAAAAAAAAAATTGGAGTAATACGTATGTCTTTTAGGCTTTTAATAATCATTCTTAGTTTTTGATACTAAGCAATATAATAAGTCAATTGAAGAATATACTTTTCATTAAGTACTAATTCATTGCCTTATTTTCCTTTAAAAAAAAAAAGTGGCTGCCTTTAATTTTTTTAACGGAAATAGTAGAAAATATGCCAATATGAAAAGCTTAAGAAAGTATATAGGCTAATTTTTAGTTATAGAAATTAATAGACCATAACTTGTCAAGTTATGGTTCATAACTAGATAAATTATGGACAAACTTATCAAGTTATGGTTCATAGCCAGACAAGTTATAGACAAAAATTGTGAATTATGGACAATAACTTGTCAAGTTATGGTTCATAACCAGACAAGTTATGGACAAAAACAGTAATTTGGCCTATTTATTAACTTATGTAAACTATTGGCCTATTAATTTTAATTCATCTTAAGTCTAGGCATATTTCCCTCTTTCTCCCTTTTTTTAACTATAATATGATCTTCTATTTATTTCAAATTAATATGTAAGAAATAACATCTT
>NW_010364935.1:0-1805 GCF_000414095.1 Morus notabilis | reverse complement strand
TTTGGAATTTGCAAACAAGAACACCTAACAGTTCCCAAAAAAAAAACTTTAGATCGACAGTTACCAACAGATCAACTTCCCTCTCCAATGTCCGAAAGACGAAAGCAACAACCGGGAAGGGACTTGACCAGTAAAAACTTGGGCAAAATAATTGGGTGGGGTGGGGCTTGGGTTTGGGAGGGTGCAAGTTTGATCCCGCATTGTATAAAAACTAGGGGTTAAATTTAAAAAGAAACATGGGCAAAATAGTTGAACAAATTTAGGTGTTAATTTACCTGAGAATCAGAACGAACAAATCTGATGCCTTTCCCAGGGTATATCTTGGCACCACTAAAACGGCAGAGCTCCGTCCTAAAAGACCAAAATCAAAAATCAAAACACAACTTTGGACATTAAGTATAAAGATTCAAACTATTGATGAAAACCGATAATTCTTTGCCACTTAATATTCAGAAAACTAAATTAAAATTCCCATCATATATATCCTAGGAGCAGAACAACCAAATAACTTCACCAGATTTTTCAAACAAGCCCAAATAATCTTAATCCAATATATAATTTCTAAACAAATTATTTATAGATTAGTTTTCTTTATCTTAAATATTGAACCCTAGAGAAAATCATCCACCATGACAATCTAAGCCCTAAAATCCCAAATCTTTAACGTGTAACAAAGCCAATTATTGTCACAATCCCGAAAACGAAAAAAAAATATCAATTTCAACAATTTCATCATCATCAACAGCAACAACAAGTGAAATTAAGCTCCCCTAAAAAAATTTAACCGGCCTCTGAATTTGAACAGAGCTAAGGATTAAAGATATTCAACAATTGAAAAAAAAAACATCAAATAACTAGATCTAGCTATTCGCATAAACGAAATTATATATATATAAATATATATATAGAGAGAGAGAGAGAGGCGTACTTGAGAACCATGGCTGCTCTTGTTGTTTGTGGCTGCTGCTTTTTTCCTCCTCCGGTGCGGAAAAACCCTAGGAGCTTGCTATGACGCGGGTATCTATACCAAGAATCAATATAAATAGACCTTGTGATTTTGAAAAACTACGAAACTACCACTCTATGACTGGGCCTTTACAGCCCGAGAGTTGGACGAGAGCCCTACTAACACTTTTAGACTTGGGCTACATTCTTGGGCCGACTAATTTAGTGGCCCACTCAGATTTTATTTTATGGGAGAATTATTTTTATTTTTATTTTTTATTTTTGTCGTATGGAGTGGATAAGTATTTTATATGCACTAAAAATCTCACAAAAAATTTATTGCAGAAAAAAGACCAAAAAAAACTCACAAAAGAGTTGATCTAGGAGCTTCGGTACCACCATTAAGAGTGAGTTAAGAGTGTTGTCATTTTTCCGGCTAAAAAAAGAGTGTTGTCGTTTATCTCTTTAAATGTCGTTCGTTGCTGTTGCTTTATTGGGTAGCTCATATTGTTGTTTTGTCGTTTCGTTTATTTCTTTTGATTGGTTTGTCGTTTTAGAACCCGTTTGGTTGATGGATTAAAATTATGAGATTAGAATCATTTTCAATTTACATGTATTTTTTATGAGAGAAAATACTGTAACGAACCATGAACTATAATTCGAATAAGATAACGAATCCTCCAACCAAACGAGCTCTAGTCAATTGTATTTATATTAGCTGGTGACACTCTGTGCTGATATAAATTGCTTCATTTTGCTTTGGTTTTAGGGTAGATTTGAATATTATATTTCCCTTATTGATTTTTTTTTCTTTTTTTTTTTTTTTGGAAAAGGGACTTGTTGAATTGTGCATCATTCTT
>NW_010364934.1:0-17194 GCF_000414095.1 Morus notabilis | reverse complement strand
CAACAACTATATATTGGTAGACATTATTTTATGAGTAGTCTTTTACTACAATATCACCCCGAGGTGTATTTCTCGTAAGATAATTTTTCCTTGTTCTAAATGTAAGAATTTTATTTACTCAAATACATTTTTATTCACAAGTTCTTCAAATATTTATTTTCTGATTGATTGTTTGGGAAGTGAAACTTTCAATTGAGTCAATTTATGAATCAAAATCCAAATAGGTGAACAAAGCATATAGAGGATTCTCAATGTCTTACCACTTTTAATTATTGAATGTTCTCTATTTTATATTGCATAATCTTAAAATTAAATTGTTCAAAAATCATAAAAACACTCATTTCTTTTCTTTGTTCAATTGCTTACCTCTCTAACGCTTTTATTCCACTAATCTTTTTTGTTTGTTTTTATCGCCTCCTCGTGGGATCGACCATCCTAATTGTGCTACAATTGACCGCTTGTTTATGCTCACGAAATTTGTGTTGTTCATTGATGTAGTCACTACATACGAATTAATCCTCCATAAACGGTTCATAATTAAAGCTAGGAATTTTCCGTTGACCTATTTAATTATATCTTTCTCCATAAGTACCATTGAGCCTTTAATGAATAATTTATTTTATGATCTAATTATAAAATTGAGCGCTCTTATTATTCAAGTCCCGAATCAACACTTATGGAAACCGTCCATCTACTTCATTATGAAGGAATGGATTTCAACTTGTAAATTAATATTCCTCTTAATATACCAAGGCTTTGACACAATTCATATGTGTCATTACTCAATATGTCAAAGAACATAATATCATAAATAGAACTCTATTAATTACTCAGAATTAAGACTAATTCATATATGACCATCATTGATTAATATTGAATGCTCTATTTAATAACAGAATTTATTAGGGATTCATAATTAATCGCATTCCAGTCCTATATAATCATATTACATAAAATGCTTTCATTCCAATAATCTCATTATTAACAATCTAGGATAAGATTGTTTCATTCAGAATGTAATGAACTGCATTAGTAATTTTAAATTAAAGATCCCAACTTTAATTTATAATTATAGACAAATTTAGATTATTTTACTTCAAACATTATCCTCTGTAAAAAAACACTTACATACACTTACATTTCATTGATAATCAGCAAAATATTTACATCTTATTTGATTTATGGGCATATACCCAAACAATCTCCCACTTGCCCTAAAGCAAATGAGACATGTCTCTAAGTCCCATACTCTCAAGATGTTTCTCAAAACTCCCATCTGGTAATGTCTTGGTAAACGGATTAGCTATGTTGTTCGCGGATGCGATATTTTCAACTGAAACGTCTCCTCTGGAAACAATCTCCCTGACCAGGTGGAATTTCTGCTCTATATGCTTTCCTTTGCGGTGGTTCCTGGGCTCCTTGGCATTGGCCACTGCTCCACTATCGTTCATGTGGCTTCAACTGACGAGATGTATAGGCTATCACACGTTCACCTTGCATCAAGACACAGCCAAGTCCACTCCCCGAGGCGCCAGAATACACCTCATATTGCCCCTCACCATCGGGTATAATCATAACTGGTGCGTTGGTTAGTCTTGCCTTCGATTCCTGAAAGGCATGTTCACACTCAGCATCCCATTCGAATCGAACTTCTTCCTAGTCAACCGAGTCATCGGTGCCGCAATGCTCGAGAAGTCCTTTACGAAACGCCGATAGTATCCTACTAGTCTGAGAAAACTGTAAATTTCTGCCACATTCTTCGGCCTTTCCCACTGTAGCGTAGTTTCGATCTTGGAAGGATCTACAAAAATTCCTTGTCCTGATATCACATGACCAAGGAACTTCACTTCCGTCAACCAGAAGTCGCACTTATCCTTTTTTGCATACAACTGGTGCTCACGAAGAGTCTGAAGAACAATTCTCAAATGTTGCTCATATTCTTCCCAAGTCTTCGAGTAAACCAGAATGTCATCGATGAAGACAATTACAAACTAGTCTAAGTAAGGTCAAAAAACCCAGTTCATTAGATCCATGAACGTAGTTGGGGCATTCGTCAACCCGAAAGGCATCACCACAAACTTGAAATGTCCATATCGAGTTCTAAAAGCAGTCTTCAGAATGTCTTCCTCCTTAATCTTCAGTTGATGATATCCAGGCCTCAAGTCAATCTTAGAGTAATACTATGATCCACCCAACTAATTGAATAACTCGTCAATCCTCGGCAGTGGGTATTTATTCTTCACAGTTACCCTTTTTCAATTAACGATAGTAAATACACAACCGAAGCGATCTGTCGTACTTCTTCACAGACAACACCGGTGCACCCCAAGGAGAAGTACTATTCCTGATATACCCCTTTTTCGCTAGCTCATCGAGCTGCTTTCTTAATTCTCTCATTTCAACAGGTGCCATCCGGTATGGAGGAATAGAGATAGGTGCCATTCCCGGAACCAAATCAATGCAGAATTCACTCTCCCGATTCAGTGGCAAACCAGGTAATTCATCAGGAAACACATCCGCGAACTCATCCACCATAGGAATCTCCGCATTGTCTCCAATTACCACTGGTTCACCTTCTAGAGCAAGGAGGAAAGAAAAGCATGCTAGATTCCTACGTCTCCCAACACTGTATTTCAACAGTCGTTCTCTCAAGATTGGATTCATATCTGCCTGATAAACAATCACCGCTCCGGAGTTTGTCACTAAAGTCACTTTTCTACGGTAGCAATCAATAATTGTACTGTATTTTGACAACCAATTCATTCCGAGTACCACATCAAACAGACTCATCGGAAGGATAATTAAGTCGCCTCTCAATTACTCACCCCCAAACGTGATTTCACACGATCTACACACACTCAACACCTACACACATCCCAGTGGGGAGTTCCACGTCATCGGGACTTCCAAGTTCTTAGATTTTAATTTCAACATTCGAACAAAAGAACTTGATATAAAAGAGTGTGTAGCACCAGTATCAAACAATACATGTGCAAAGGAGTGAGAGATCAGAATCATACCCTCAACCACCGTGTTGTTGGCCTGTCCTCCGGAATTACCTCCGGTTAGGGTATACGCTTGTCCTTACGCTTTCCCCTTTCCTTTATCACCAATATTGGGCCGTTGTGTCCCCGGCCTATATTGTTGCGGTGGAGGTACCTACACCGGTCTCGACACTTGAGGTTGAAACTATGAATATTGAGGCGGACGGTAGGTTGTCACATGAGGGTATGGCATTGACAGTTGCGGCTGATAAGGCGGCACAAACTGCGGTGGTCTTCCTTGACTGGAAGAAGCCTCACTCTAAGATTGCTGAGTCAGCGGCTGATTCCAATTTGGGCAATTCCTTCTAATGTGGACAATCTGCCCACAATAATGACATTTGGGGTTGTAGGGACCACTCCTGTCACTTCCCGATGAACTACTGCCACCACTGATCATTTTCCCGCTAATCTGTCCCTGATTGCGGTTTCTTCTACCACTCCGTTGTGGCCCGCCTGAAGCAAAGGGTCCACCAGAAGAAGAAACTCGACCAACTGCTTCCTTGCTTTGCTGATAGGCCAAATTATCTTGTTCCACGCTTGTAGTAGCAGCCACTAGGTCTCAAAAATTTGAAATCCTTAGAGCCACTAAGGGTCTCCTTACAGAATTCTTGAGACCTTTCTCAAATTTCAGGCATTTCAAATGCTCAGACTCTACAAGAGATGGCATAAAGCGGGACAAGTCATTAAATTTTGCCTCATACTCCCTCACCGACATATCACCTTGAAGCAAGGACATAAACTCCATTACCTTCTCATCCCTATAGCTCTGAGGGAAGTATTGTTCATTAAAGAGAACCTCAAACTGTTCCCAATTCATTTCCGCAACATTAAGTCTTATTTTTACTTGCTTCCACCAAGTACTTGCTTGACCATCCATCTTATACACCGTAAATTCCACCCAATACTCTTCCGGTATTCTCATGGTGTTCAAGTGCTTCACGATGGAATCAAACTAGTACTCTGCTTCCTAGGGTCCTCCTTCACTATTGAAGGTGCGGATAGGTGCATGCCTAGACTCCCGGAAGTAACTATGCTTCCTTTCCTCGTCCGGTTGCTCATTCTGAGCTCGAGTGGCCATGCCTTGAAAAGCAACATACATGGCATCCATGAGCTCCTGGTTCTGTGGTGCCGGTTGTTAACCGACCTACGACGCAGAGGCATCTCCTTTAATTGAAAAGAAACTAGACTGTTCAGTGGATTCTTGATGTCACACTTGTATGTACAATCCTGTGGTTTCTTAACCTAAGGCTCTGATACCACTCTGTCAAGCCCCGAAGCAGGGGTCGGTGACGTGGAGCTTGATTAGGGGTTAAACGCATTATAATAAAGGAAATTCCCAGCGAGCCCCACACTTAATTAAAATAAATTACAGGATCTATCCACAGGATCTTTCAGTATCGTACATACATGACATGTATATAAAACATTACAGACATCAACCACAGTCTAGAAGTCCAAATATAAGAGTTTATAGAAGTTACACTTCCTTACATTTATATATCAAAAGGATGAACACAATCCTCACTTGATCGAATGATATCAAATAATCCAGCTACTCCGCACCGCTCCTAGAGTCGCCTGGGAGGGGTTTACATTTATAAAACAATAAAACGTGAGCGAAAAGCCTAGTAGGATATAATTTGAAATAACTTTACAAATAAATGACTAAATGGATAAGCGAGTAAATAAATAAATGAATAAGTAAATAAATAAGACATTCAGTTCTAACACAACAGCCGGAACCTCACATCCTTTTTCTCAAAAGAACTATATCAGAAAATATCCATATTACAGACATCAACAAGTAATTTATACTATGATAAATTACTTACACAACCACGTGCACAAGCCATATCACTCCCGGGCCGGGTTTCGGGTTCTGCCCCCAAGGATGCACTCTCCACATCCTATCTTGGCCATCAGCCGGTTTACCGATTCGTAAGATCTCTTATCTTAAGAAATCATTCATTAAACTTTCTAAAATCGTTCATTATAATCTCATAAACTACAACATGTCATGAGTCCCATGAACTACAACAAGCCATGGTTGGTCCTATGTACTACAACAAGCCATGGGTACCATGAACTACATAAGCCATGGGTTTTAAAGACTTTTCTTTCGCAAACAAGTCCCTTTCTTTAAAACATTTGCAAGGCCAAAACTCTTTTAAAATCAGGCTCACAAGGAAAAGGGTAATAAATCCTACCTCAAAAATATTAAACCTGTGGCTAACGGTGCACTATTTCGGCTTCCGCTTCGTCAAGCCACTCAATCCAAGTCCTCAGCTAGCACTGATACAAGACAACACTTTAGGATTCAATTCTCATTCCTAAAGCAATTCAGTCTCAATTATATCCCTTGATTTCCTATTAGTATGCCATAATTCAATTACCGGTTCCACAAACCATTTCATGTTTCAAATCATCATTCCAAGGGTTTTCAATCTCAAAACATGGATTGAAGATGCCAATCTATCTACTCTAGGTCCCCAAATGAAGCTAATTTAGGTCCTCCATGAAAACTGAGGTCAAAACAGCATTTTCAGGCCAAACAGGGTCAAACCCCGTGTACACCGGTCAACCAGTGACAGAGCAATGCAACACCACCGGTCGACCGGTGGTGTGTAATCCGGTCGACCGAATAGGTCGACTGGTGAAGCCAATGCAATTCGGTCGACCGCACAGGTCGACCGGTGAAGAATACCAGTGCGATAAAACTCACAAAATCAGTTCAAAAACCTACAAATCTAGTCCCAAATCAAAATATCTCAAGGGACAACCACTAGATCCGGGTTCTAGGCACTAAATCAAGTCCAAAGAACCCAAGATCTCCAATTTCTACCATAGTTTTACTCAAAATCCATCAAAATCCATTTCGAACCAAAAATAAGTTTTTAAATCTGAAAAGCTTGAGATGCAAGAGAGGTTTTCAGAAATCTTACCTCAAATCCTTCTCTTGATGTTGGAAACTCTTTGAAATTCCTCTTTGGTTTGAGATCCGGTTGATTTTGGAGCAAAAACGGGAGAGAGAGAGAGAGTGAGTGTGAGAGAACGAGAGAGTGATAGAGTGAAAGAGAGAGAGTGCACGGGAAGGACGAAGGAAAGAAAAGGAAAAGGAAGGAAAAAGGAAAAAGAAAAAGAAAAATGGACAGGTATCCAATATTTAAAATGACAGTCTAGAAATGTGCCCATACACACTTTTGGGTAAAAATATAAATATTGAGAATATTTAAATACCTTAGAATTATTCAACTCTACACGTCAGAAATATTTATTTATTAATAACTAATTAATTTATTCAGATCAGGCACACTAATAGATCTTAATTACCTTAATTAATCTCATTTAATTCTTCTGGGTGTTACAAAAGTATAGCCATTGAAGTCAGGCTTTCGGGTCGGCGGTCGGGCCGGGCAACAACGGTCAAAAAACTAGCCGTTGACATAGGGCCCCGCCCGCCAAGCCCGAAAAAATTCAGGCTTCAAGCAGGCCTACCGCCCAAAATTTTAGCACTACCTCAGAGTTTTTTCAAGGGTTAATTTTAATTTTGGCACCCCAAGGAATAGGAGGTTGTCTCACTTTGTCCTTAGAATTTAAAATGTTGTAAAGCCGCCCTCTTAATCTTCATTTGTTATAACTTTGGTATGTTTGTCATGGATGTAAATTATGCCATGTCGTGCTGGCCCGGCCCACAATCAGTTAAGCCCATACATGCTTCGTGTCGTGCTCTGTCTGACCTACTGAAACTTCGTGATGCGCTCATGCTAGCCAAAGATTTAAAATCATAGGCCTGGCTTGGCCCATGGGCCCAAGCACATTCATGCTCGTGCTCATGCTTCATTCCCATAAATGCCGAATATGAGTTCTTCGTTTTAAAAAATGCCTACTTTCTTCTATATTTACAAAACTATCAACTATCATACATATAAAAACATTTATACCTTTATATAATAAAAAGGGAGAAAAATAATGAAACAACAAAATAGAAAAGAAAATGAAACAATATCTGAATATAAAGTTTAAACACAAAAGTCAAAATATTGCATTCAATAAAATCTAATTAATTATTTTAAAAAAGAGAAAGTTTCTTTATGAAAAAAGAAAGAAAATCCATTGAATATTTTTAAAAATCTCACCCTTAAAACAATCAACATGCACGTTTTCATGAGCACATAATAGATCGTTTCATTATTGTAATGATTCTAGAATTATGAAAAAGAATGAATATAAAGTTTGAGATGATTCATATTAAATCAGCCACTAAAATAAATGTATTTTTGAGTGGACGGGAAAACAAAAAAAAAATGTATAAAACCAATACATATTTTCACTAACATTATGATCAGATCATAATAAAACAAAATTTCTAATAACGAAGAAACACTAAAATGAAGTCATCAACAAAAATTTTATTATATCAGAAATTATGGTAATGATGTAATATAGGCTATAGACATGCAAAAAATAAAAAATAAAAAATAAAAATCTCTTGCATTTTCATTATCTTAATGACAATATCATATCAGAAATTATGGTAATGATGTAATATAGGCTATAGACATGCAAAAAATAAAAAATAAAAAATAAAAATGCATTTTCATTTCATTATCTTAATGACAATATCATTATTAAAAAGAATGAATACAAAATTTATAAATAATTAAACAATTAAAATGCACAAAAAACATGAGTTTACACTTTATATATTTTTATTGTGTGAAAGAAGGTGAAACATATGGTAAAAATATAAAAACAACAAATAAAAAAATCTATCGTAATTTTATTATCTTAATGAGAATATCATTATGAAAGAAAAATGAGTACAAAATTTGCAAGCAATCCAAAACAAACAAAAAATGCATGAAAACATGAGTATATTTTTATTTATTTTCGTTATGTTAAAGAAGAAGAAAATTATCATGAACATATAAAATGAACTATGGACTAGGAAACAAAACAACAAATAAAAAAAAACTTTCGCATTTTCGTTGTCTTTATGAAGAAGAATACAAAACTATAATATAGAAACAACACGAAAAAAAAAATCAACCACACTCATAATTACATAAAATTAATTACTATAGAAAAACCTCAAACTATGACGGGGACAAGTACCATAGAATGAGCGAGGCTCCGTTTAAGCAATCCTTCCCAGACCGGTCCACTATCAGCCATTTTTTTTCGGCTCAAGCACCAAGACCAACAAAAGTTGGGTATAATGCTTTCCAAGATGAAGCCGAAAACGATGAATAAAAACAATAAAAGTAAACTAAATCCGGCTAAAAATAGAATACACCACACACAAAAAAAAAAAAAAAAAAAAAAAAAAAAAAAAAAAAAAAAAGAGGGAAATCATCTGATTGAAAAATACCAAAATAAAAATACATCAAATAATTGATTACAGACAATCAATTAGAGATAAAAAGGAAAGTAAAAATGGGAAATATTATGAGAAAAACAAAAAGATTACATAAAACAAAAATTAACCATATATAAACATACCCAAAATAACTCCTAAGGACATATTTGGTAACATATATGCCTTAATCGACATTTCTGTAATATTGTATAATAATTGATATTTTTAAAATTATGACTTCAATAATAGGCATTTTGTGCAACTACTTTCCTGTTTTTATTGTGCTTGGCACTATGGAGTTTTGGGCCGGCCCATTAGATCATTGAGTCGTTTAAAATTATTTTTTTTGTGATAAAAAAATAATTTTTAAACAATTTTTAGATGATAAATAATTCAAATAAAATGATTTTATATGGAAAAATTTTAATGGCACTCTTTCTGTCACTTTATGCATTCATTGTTTGACACGTGGACTCCACTAATAAATATATTATTGTTTGATAGAAAATAAGATAATGGAGTCCACGTGTCCAACCGTGAATGCAAAGTGTGACAAACAGAGTGATGCTATAATTTCTCTTTGTGTGCTATTACTAAGAAAAAAAAGGGCAAAAAATTTGATACCATCATAAGTACTAATTTATAAATAAAAATTTTCATTTTATTTAAAGTAATGAGAAGATAAGGTACAAACATAAGGGTTATTTAGAAAAATAACACCTATTACAACAATTATCCTATGACTAACACCACTTTTTCATATTTTTATTTTTAGTACTACCACATCAGTAATTGAAGGACCCACAAAGTTAAATTTTTAAAATTATTCTTAATAAAATTCAATGCCAGATTTCAGCTTCCCTATTCAATTTCTCTCTCTTCATTTGAACTCTCTCCTTTTTCTCACCATATCTTTCTCTCTCTTCATTTGAACTCTCATATTTTCTCTATTTCTTTCTCCTCTCTCTCCTCTCTTAAATAAATTGCAACTATTCCTTCAATTTTTCTCTCTTCATTTGAACTCACAGTTTTTTACTGTTCTTTTCCTTCTCTCTCTTCATTTGAGCTCCCACATTTTTTCTCTTTCTCTCTCTTTCTTTCTCTGCTTTCTCTCTCACACTCTTCTCCTATGAATAAGTTGCAGATATTTCTAGAAGCATTTAATCCTGATTTGCATCTAATGTGATACACAACCTCATTTAGAAGTCTTAATAAAGAGCACTTTGACGTTTTTCCACATATATGGTAAGAAATCTTTAAAAAGAACGTTTAGGTTTTGAGGGAACCAATTGGTCAACTTTGTTTCTAATTTGATTAATATGTGGAATATCAATTAGATTTGCTTTGTGAGGATTATTATGTTCATGAAATAATAATTTTCATTTATCAGGTAGTCATTACAATAATAAACAACGGTAATTATCGTTGTGACTCATATTATAATTATCATAATTACTAGTGGTCACAATGGTGATTACCGGTATCATATGCTAAACTTCTTTTTTCAAGAGTGAGATTTTAATGATAAATTCACTTTCAAATTTGTTCTCTTAGATACACAATTCAAACAATATTTTTTCAAGGTTTCTTATTTTAGATTTGTGAGTTATGTACATTTTATAGGATGCCGAAAGGTCAAGAGAATACCTGTTGGATTCTTGATGGAATTTGAGATCCGTAATGCAAAAGTGGCACGTAGAGAGGTGAGAGGGGGCTCTTGACTTATTTCTTTACCTTTAATTATTTAGTCTCAGCATGTGGATCAATTTGAGTACGATGTTACTAGTTTATCCCCTAAAACGTTGATTGTCAACATTTTTCAGGATTTCTTTTAGTGTTGGTTACGCATTTTTCTACGCGCTTTGATATTTTGAACTTTTAGTAGGAGTATGTTTGATGTTTTGATGTTTTCTTTGTTTGTTTGTTTTTCTTTTTCTTTTCTTTGTTTTGAATTATGTTTTAAAAGAACTACAAAGCACAAATATGTTGCTATGGTGGCTAAAAAAAAGGCTGCATAGTGAATAACTTAGGCTGTTTTTATTCAGAACATTGATTATGGTCATTATAGAAATTACTGAGTGGTCATTTCATAAATTACCGTAGGGTACCAATTAAACTATTTTGTCTTGCTGGTGGTAGGATTTCTTTACCATTTATACATCAAATGAAAAACCACCAGTAGAATCTAAAAAAAAAAGTTGCTTAGTGAATAACTTAGGCAGTGTTTATTCAGAAAATTGATTATGGTCATTACAGAAATTACCGAGTGGTCATTTCAAAAATTTTCGCAGTGTACCAATTCAACTATTTTGTCCTGCTGGTAGTAAGATTTCTTTACCACTTATACATCCAATGAAAAACTACCAGTAGAATCTAAAAAAAGAAACTGCTCAGGGAATAACTTAGGCAGTTGTTTTTCGAAAAATTGATTATGATCATTATAGAAATTACCGAGTGGTCATTATAGAAATTACCAAGTGGTCATTTCAGAAATTATCATAGTGTAGCAATTCAACAAATTTCTCTAGCTGATAGTAGGATTTCTTTACCATTTATACATCAAATGAAAAAACACCAATAGAATCTAAAAAAGTTAGTGAGTAACTTAGGCTTTTTTTATTCAAAAAATTGAAATTACCAAGTGATCATTTCAGAAATTATGGTAGTGTATTAATTCTACTACTTTGGTAATATGATTTCTTTACCATTTATTTATCAAATGAAAAAACCACAAGTAGAAAATAAATAAAAGGTGCTTAGTGAATAACATGCAGTTTTTATTCGGAAAATTGATTATGGTCATTATAGAAATTACCAAATGGTCATTTAAAAAATTATCATAGTGTACCAATTCAACTACTTTGTCCTGTTGGTAGTGGGATTTCTTTACCATTTTGTACAACAAATGAAGAAACCAATAGAATCTCCTAAAAAAACTGCTTAGTAAATAACTAAGGTAGTTTTTTCCAGAAAATTGATTATGGTTACCACAAAAACTACCGATTGGTCATTTCATAAATTACTATAATGTATCAATTCGACTACTTTTTTTTAGTTGTAGGATTTCTTTACTATTTATACAATAAATGAAGAAATCACCAGTAGAATCTTAAAAAAAATCTTTTTAATAAATAACTTATGTAGTTTTTATTCAAAAATTAATTATAGTCATTACAAAAATTATCAAGTGGTCATTTAAGAAATTATCATAGTGTATCAATTCAACTATTGTCCTGCAGGTAGTAAGATTTCTAAGGGATTCAAATCCTCCGTTTTTATAGTAATTATAGTTATTGTTGTGATCGCTAGTAATTTAATAATTACCTATATTAATTATAATAATTACCACTAATGAAATCATTGATTGCGTTTTTTTTTTCTTTTTGGTAAGACACATTGTTTATATTTTCTTGTTAATTATATGTTCAATTATTTTTTCAGGAGAAAAATTCTTATATGTGACTATTAGTAATTATAATAATTACTACTAGTAAATATCAAGTTGACTAAAATTTTATGATGTATTTCATTCGCATAGCAATAATTGGGGAACTTGTTAATGTATGGCATGTTTACTTATCCGTAATCGGAGTGGACATGAATCGGAATGGTAGGATTCGGAGTGGCAGGATTCGAAGTGGACATGAATCGAAATCAAGAATAGGAGTCAGAATAAACTGTTTATTGGAGTGGACATGAATCGGAGTGGCAGGATTCGGAGTAGACAAGAATCGAAGTCAGAATAGGAGTCAGAATAAGCTGTTTACTTAAGTTCTAGGAATCGGAGTCAAAATCAGTCTCAATCTTATTCACGCATTTACTTACACCCAGAATCGGAATAAACTGTTATAAATTTACTTACCTATCCTTTTAGTAGATTTTTGTGTATTGAACTTAAAAAAAAGTTGCATATTATGCTAACTATCTTAATATTAGGACAACTAATTAATAATCAGATTTTTTTAATCATACCTAATTAATCATCTAAATTAGGATAACTAATTAGTATTTAGATTTTTTTAATCACTCTTCTTTCATGATAAAAGTCGAGACATGGTTACTCTACATTATCAACGTATAAAATTAGATTTAGCATTACATTGCATATTATAGAAAACATAAATCAGCTTAGGATATAGATTAAAAAATGAAAAGCAATAAGCATAACACAAGAATCAAATTATAAACATGAAAAAAAAAACTATACGAGTTTTATTTAATTATTTGCATTGATATGAATTCGTCCATGGCACTAGTAAGAAAAAAAGAAAAAAAAAAACTTAAGGGCCAAAATTCAATGAACTATATATATATATATATATATATATCTATATCTCGTGTTATCTAGTAATATATATAAACCTGCCCTTTAGGAATGGCCTGGATCTTCACGAATCCTTGAAGTGATGCTGTGCAATTAAAGAGCAAAACATGGTTTGATCACAAATTTAACAAATAAACACAAAAAAAAAAAAAAAAAAAACTTGCAATTCAATAAAAAAAAACCACAATGATTTATGTTATTGACTCACCTTAAAGAAAATATGGATGTTCTTGATTGCTGTGGATGCAATGTTGTGTTTTGAGCAGAAGAAAATATTAGAGAAAATGAGCAAGGAGATATGAGAGGCGTGAAAGTAAATCAGGGTATTTTTCAATTTTTTATTTTTCTATTCACAAAATTATTAGTAGAATTAAGGGTAAAATCGTAATTCACATTTACTATTAAAATTGAGAATGCCAATTATGTGGGGAGGAGCGCCAATCCCATTCTTCAATCCTAAATTAGTGTGAGACATATTTCCACTCCTATTCTAAGATAAAAATGAGTAAATAAATAAACATGAGATTAATTTCGATTTCTAATTTTCATTTACCACTCTTAATAAGTAAACATGCTATAATAACATAAAACTATATAAAAGTAAATAAGGTCATGGTAAATATGACTTAATAGAAAAATTTTATTTATAAAATAATTTTTTTAAAATTTTTATTTATAAACTAATATTGACCACTTTTTATAAACAACGATTGAATGATCGTTCTTGATAAAAAATAAAAGAAAATTATTTTATCAATCTCACTTCGACAGTTGGTCTACCAAATTTCTCGTAAAAAAGTTACAGAAAAGTTCCTTTCCAATTTCAATAATCACCCACGCCCGAAACAACGAGAGAGGAAACAAATATATACATGCCTCTTGTTATTCTGTGCCTTTGCCTGATCAACATTGGAACCTTCTTGTAATCACATCACTTGAAGTGAAAATCCTGAAAAAAAAATTTCTCTCTGATTTTCAGGCGGCTTCCATTTCTATCATCTTTGATGATATCAACAGCTTTGTCAGACATGGGGGTTCAAGCAAAGTCTCAAACAGTGGTGTGCTAACATAGAACACAATATAAATATCAGCCCAGAATACAACCAAATCACCGGCCTGCAACGCTTGTTTCTACTAGAAGTCATTGTTAGCGTTGTGGACGACCAGAAAACCAAATTACAGAGAAAAAGAGAACATCGAATCACAAATCTACACAAAAAAAAAAAAAAAAAAAATCCACAAAATCTATCGATACTGCACATAAATTACAACAAATCATAATAACAAAAACCAAAAATCACAAAAATACACCCACAAAAAATCAACTTTGATTCAATACGGAGTGGCACAGTGGGAGATCGTGGAGGAGAGATCAGCGTCGCACGGAGATCAGAGATTGCCGTGAATCACAAAATTGACGTTCTCACAGGCGTGGTCTCCATCGTCGGAATTTTACGGCACTGCCAGAAGGAAAGAAGAAGGAGAAGAGGAGAAAAAAATATAAAAAAAAGAAACCGAAGAGAACCCTAACGTGAAAGAAAGGTGTAGAGAGAAGAAAACGAGATGGGAGAAAATGAAAGAGAGAGAGAGAGGAAAAAGGAAACTCATGTAGGGCTTTTGCTGGGGGTATTTCAGACAATGAGTAGACGTTTGGTTCATGAATTAGAATCACGAGATTAGAATTATTTTCAATTTATGTGTATTTTTTGTGAGAGAAAACACTGTAGCGAACCATGAACTATGATTCGAATCGAGGTACGAATCCCCCAACCAAATAACCCATGAGAATGCGTGAGATTCACATTTGCTGATGTGTTAGTGCAAAAAATAAAAGTATGATAATTGTTTCAATTAGTGACATTGAAAAATATGCGACGTGGATGAGGATTTGTTCATCTTTTAATTATGAACACATTAAAAAAAAATTATTTCGGTCAGAATTAAAATAAAAAAATTATGGCATTTTTAAAATTAAAATTGAAGAGAGAGAAAAAGTAAAATCCGAATTGTTTTCACTTTATAAACACAATTCGGATGGTTAGAATTTAGGGGGAAATGAATTCTAAAATAAAGGGTTTAAACCATTGTTAATGGTTTGAATTGTTCTTGAATTGTCATCTACCAAACATCAATTTAAATCCTGAACTACGATTTGAAATTGAATTAGCAAAACAAACATAGACTTAGATTACTGATTATAAGAATCACATTTGATCAAGCAATTAAAAAAAGAGCCATTGAGTTGAGATTTGAGAATATCAATTGTCAAATATATTTATTATAAGCAATGAAAATATTTTGTATTAAGGGATGGGATTATATTCAATTACATTTAATTTTGTTCGATTTGAGAAAACTAATGTAAATCATTTAAATTTTTTAAGGTTAAATGAATATATTCTATTTTTTTGGATACACAAATTTTTTAACTATTGGAATATATGTAATAACAACATAAAAACTATATAATAAAAATGAAAAAAAATTATAGTTGTTGTGTCAACCCACCGTGTTTGTGCTTGTTACTGGGTCGTGTCATTCCACACCTACATGTTTACAACTGTGAGCCCGACACGACCTACCACTTTGTGTTGTGCTTAGCTCAATCTATAATAATCTCGTGTTATGCCGTGTCATGCTTGACCCAAAATTTTACGTGCCATGCCATCATGCTTGATGGGCGGCCCAACCTAATTGACATATTTTTAACAATTTAATCACACAATCATATAACTAGTTGGTAAAAGAAATATAAGGTGTATTCTCGTAAGGTGTATTATATTAAGTTGTATTATGTTATATTATCATAATACAATACGATGTTTAGTGTTATGACGTATTATTTAAGAGGTCAAATGTAAAATTTAAAAAATTTTAGGGTCAAAATATAATATTTAAAAAGTTTTAGGGTCAAAATGTAATTTTATAAAAAATGAGGGATCAAAATGTAATTTTTTTTAAAATATAAATTTACATTGTGTCCTTACACTTTACATAATACGCTAAAATGAATCTTATTCAATATTGAAATTGTATTTAATACAATACTCTAATACACGACAGATAACTTCGTGCCAAATTTTTTGAAATGTACGGACAAAGTGATGAGAAAGCTATTTTTTCGGGTCCAAAATTGAAATTGTGCCTTCCCAAGAAACGACAGCGCCTTGTCGTTTGGGCCCTGTAGTGTTTCCCCAGCCTTCAGGTTTCAGTTTCTCTCTCACAATTCTTCCTAAACCCTAGCAGCGCTCCGCCTCCGTGCCGCCCCTCGGCAGTCAGCCCTCCCCGGCGTTCGCCGCGCAGCGCCACCGCGCATCTCCCTCCGTCTTGCCTCGCTTGCTTTGAGTCTCCTCCTCCGTTATAAGCTCGCCAGATTCCGGCTTCAAGGTAATAATGCCTTAGCTTTCTTCATATGAACTACGCTGTTGTTTTTGAGTTATCTATATGTTTTTGCAATTAGAATTTTAATTTATAAAAATTACTGGTCTGTTTCTTAAAAAAAAAAAAAAAAAACCTTATAGCTGTTTGGTTGAAGGGATAAGGAGTAACAAGGGTGTTGTTTGTTAGGGGGTTCCCACTACATTTACAGCTAAACTCAGAAACACAACAACAAAGGTTCCCATTACATTTACAGCAGCAGCAAATCTTCTTCTTCGATTTCGCTGCTCTCGTCTAAGAATCTGGTAAAGTTGTCGTCTTTGATCTCGGAATAATACTTTCCGTTCACGTCCTAATTTGCACAAATGAAATACGAGGAATTGAGGGTAGAGTTCTGCTGAGTTTCAAAGAAACCTCCGAGGAAGTAACGTCACCTTCGATTGCTCTCATTCTGGTACGTTCCTGAGTTTTAAAAGGTCTCTCTCTCTCTCTCTCTCTCTCTGATTTTATTGAAACTTTCGATATGTTTGTTTGCAAAATCCAACGAATTCTCTTTTTAGGTGTATTATGTAACCTTAATTCTTCCATATATGAATCCTTTTTAACCGTTTTCTTTTAACCTTTGTGGTAGTTTTTCTGTCTGTCTAATCAATTTTGTCTCCTCTTCTGCCTGCGTATGGAAAATATATACGTTACTTTACCATTCAATCCTTTACTTTATCTTGAAAGTTGTGTTCAACTCTTGTTTGGTGCTGAGTGATATCTCCGATCTCCCTTGATTGGAAGTGATTCTGGACGGTTCTAACGCAGCATTGCCTTTAATCACTAATTGGATCCTCTCGGTTTGAGTCTCATCTCATGGATTTACCAGTATTTTTTTTATTTTTTTTTTATTTTTTATAATCGCTTGTTCCTATTTTGCTTTATTTTAAGAATTTGAGTTTGGCATTCAGAAGTTTGTTTATGTAAATTTGTTTTTTTTCTTTGGGTAATGCAATTAGAGTATGGTACCACTTTGCATAATTTGATTGTTTTAGTACGATGTATTGATTATCTTCCCGTTACTTTAGAAAGTAGTGAGTTCTACAA
>NW_010364933.1:542-764 GCF_000414095.1 Morus notabilis | reverse complement strand
GGGGCCCATCAGCCGTTAGATCGAAGCTCCCTTCGCGCTGTACAACTACCCCGGGAAGGGCGACTAATGTTGGTGTCGTAACGGGGCCTATCAATCGTTAGATCGAAGAAGCTCTCTTCGTGATCTACGAATGGCATGGGAACGACAACAACTTTTGGTGTCGTAATGGGGCCCATCAGCCATTAGATCGAAGCTCTCTTCGCGATCTATGACTGCCACGGG
>NW_010364933.1:0-224 GCF_000414095.1 Morus notabilis | reverse complement strand
TAGCGACAACTTTTTGTGTCGTAACGGGGCCAGCCCATTAGAGGTTATATCGAAGCTCTCTTCGCGCTCTACCCCCGCCCCCAGAATGGCGACAACGTTTGGTGTCGAAACGGGGCCCATCAGCCGTTAGATCGAAGCTCTCTTCGCGCTCTACAATCGCCCCGTGAATGGCGATAAATGTTGGTGTAGTAACGGGGCCCATCAACCGTTAGATTAAAGAAGCT
>NW_010364932.1:0-733 GCF_000414095.1 Morus notabilis | reverse complement strand
CTTTTCTGCCAACTCTCCGAGCTGTTTCCTTAGCTCTTTCATCTTCGCATGCACCATTCAATATGGAGCAATAGAAATCGGAGCCGTCTCTGGGAGTAAGTCGATGCAAAACTCGATCTCTCGATCAGGTGGTAAACTAGGCAACTCATCAGGGACTACATCCGTATATTCATCGACCACGGGGACCTCAACATTCTCCCCGGCGATACCGGATTCACCCTCTAATGCCAAAAGGAATGAGAAACAAGCTAAATTTCGTCGTCCTCTGACACTATGCCTCAGTAGTCATTCTTCTGTAACTGGGTTTACACCTCCCTGATACGTTACTGTCGTGCCAGAACCGGTAGTCAATGTGACTCTCATACGGTGGCAATCAACAATCACCCCATATCTTGACAACCAATCCATTCCAAGCACCACATCAAATTGATTCATGGGAAGGATTATCAAATCTGCCTTTAATTTCTCACTTCCAATCGTGATCACACACGACCTACATACACTAGTCACCTCCACACGTGCCAATGGAGAACTTATAAACATTAAAGTCTCTAAGTCATCGGGTTTCAAACCTAAAATTTTCACAAAAGTAGTGGAAACAAAAGAGTGCGTAGCACCAGTGTCGAACAAAACTCGTGCAAAAGAATGTGAGATAGGTACCATACCCTCGACAACTGAGTTTCTGGCATGAGCTCTAGAACTTCCCCCGGCCATGGTATGCATCTGCCCCGGT
>NW_010364931.1:1802-2174 GCF_000414095.1 Morus notabilis | reverse complement strand
ACGTGTACTACATATCACTAGGGCCCTCCCGGTACTGCCGCCAGCTTTTCACAATCTGGCACATGCCAATATCTCAAATCACAATATCAGGTTCCCCGTCATCACCCACCTGGTTCAAGGGAACGGCCAACGCATTCAAAGTCACAATTTCTCAATATCACAATATAGTCTCTCTCATCACCCACTTGGTTCGAGAGACTTGCGCGGCTCAATCACAATTTCATCAATCACCATATCACAATAGAAGTCCTTTGAGGACTTGGTAGTACCGGCCTAACATGCATGCTATTATGTGCTTAATCACAAGTAATCTAATATTCCACGTGATGCTCTACTTTGTACACAATATATTAACATAAGCATGCCTTCACA
>NW_010364931.1:0-1187 GCF_000414095.1 Morus notabilis | reverse complement strand
CTCCCATTTCAAAAAGTAGGTACCTCAGTTCTTTGTTTTATTAATTTCTAGAATTGACACTTTTACGATTGCTACAAGAATATTCACAAAGTATTCTATGTAGCCTCAAAAATTACAAAATCAGAACCCAAACGAAGTACACATCCAGGGCTTTCTAAAGAGGTATCACAAGCTTAGTTTTGGGTCTGTTTAAGTCTCCAAAAATATGATAAACCAGATCAAATTTTACTGGTTTTTCTGTAAAAAACCAGCCACTAAGCCTAACTTCAAAAATGTACATCTTAGGCTACGGTTATCCGTTTAAGGTGATTCCAACGGCTATACGAAGCTTACGATGTCTAGTTTCCAATTATGTAAACCTTCTTTTGAAATTCCTCACCAAATACTCCCAGAACCGAAAGAACAGATTCTGTCCAGCAAGTACATTTGACAGTTTTTTTTTTGTATATTCAAAAGTTTACAACTTAAACTACAAAGCTCCTTTTGGGGTGATTCAAGTTTCCATTTAAAGTATGAATGTCTATTCCTCAAATATATAAATCATCCTCCAAGATTCATTTATACAAAACCCAGAATTTGATCAAATAGGGACTGCTCAAAATTATAACAAAGTATACATTTAACTCACCAAATTCTTCTCAAAATCCAATTCCTCTTCAATTCTGGGCTGAGTTGAATCTTTCTCCTCCTCAAGCTAGAGTCAAAACATAATTCAATCAATAACTCCCAACCAAACACCCAGCCATTGAAAGATTTTTCCCTAAATAAACCCTTACCTTGAATACTAGCTCAAACCACCTCTTCACTTCAAAGAGTTGCGCCTTTCGTGGAAGTTGGAGATTGAATCAAGGGAAAGAGAAAAATGCAGAGGGAGAGGGAGAATGGGAATGAGAGAGTGTACGCAGAGGGAGAGGGAGAATGAGAATGAGAGAGAAGAAGAGACGTGAATTTTTTTCTCATTGCCCCCTTAGCCTTGTTAGCCTCTCCATGTGTCTTATGGGAGCATGAGCTTTGTGGCTTGGCTGAAACATTAGTATTGCCACGTGAGTGGATAGCTGGATGTGTTTTTTTTTTTTCCCTTTTTTCTTAATATTGCAATATGGCCCCCAACAATGAAAATTCTTTCAATCATGCCCCATAAAGCCTTGCAATTTAATCCTTAAACTCTTTTATCATTTCTCTTACAA
>NW_010364930.1:0-823 GCF_000414095.1 Morus notabilis | reverse complement strand
AACGATCGCTCTCTATCGTGGAATTTCGTGACAAACTTCTTTGAAGAGTAACAACTGATGAATTTCTCCATATGATTTTAACAGAAAAATCAATTAATGAATCAATCAAGAAAAATTGTCTTTGTAAGTTCCCTGTTTGTTTGACCAACACTCTGTCTAATATTATCATCTCAGTTGTACTCTGTGTAAGAAGATTTTGTCACATGAATATATATATATATATATATGCAGTTTGCATTGTCATTTGTTTTAGCTTGTCAATTTAACTTTGCATTTTGTTATTTGTTTAGTGTGTCGTACAATTTTGGTGGTTATTTTGTTGTTGTCTTGTGAGTCGGTTATAATTACCCTTATTAGCTATTGTAATGAGGATTGAATATTTGCAATTATAGTTGTTTTCTATTCTATTTCGGTGTTTTTTTTTCCCTTTAGCCGTGATTTCTAACTTTCTGTTGTGTCATACTCTTTTAAGTTTTTCCTTATGAAATATTGTGTTGATCCGCAACATATTTCCTTGTTCGGGTAAATTTAAAATAGTTTTACATCCCATAATTCATGACTTATCATCTAGATTGAACATTTTTAGTACGAATTCAAAGGTCTTATCACACTAATACTATGAAAGACTCTAGGAAAATAATGTATTGACCTTAATTTCATCGTCAAATTATTTGGTGGAAAATTTAAAGACAAATTTATTCTTAGATTCTTATCATTATACATATACTAAAGGAAATGACGGATTCACTGTTCAGGCTACAGTGCAAAGAACAGTGTATTTCCCGTTTTAGCCTTGCTTTTTTCTTCTTATGAATTTTTTATT
>NW_010364929.1:0-1246 GCF_000414095.1 Morus notabilis | reverse complement strand
ATATCAAGTGTTTGTGCTATTGCATTAACTTACATAATTTTCTACACACCAAATGTTTGATAAACACACTGTGTAAATTAATTGTCTATATTTGTTTTTAATCTTGAATAATTATATAAACTCTCAAAAAATATTTAAAACCCAATTCACCTCCCTTTTGGGTAGCCTTACTAGGGACAACAATTGGTGTCAAAGCAAGGTTGCTCAAACTTCTTTAAAAAGATTTTACAATCTTGAGCATGGCTACTCAAAATTTCTAAAATATGGAAGGTCAATCAACACATAGACCTCCTCTTTTAATGGGGTTGACTATAATTACTGGAAAGTGAGAATGAGAATTTATTTACAATCTATCGACTATGCCTTGTGGTGAATTGTCGAAAATGGTCCATTTGTTCCCTCAAAGAAAAATGACGATAAGTTCATTCCTAAGGACCCTAGTGAATTTGATGAAGATGATGAAAGAAAATTATCCTTAAATGCTAAAGCTATGAACATTTTGTATTGTGCTTTAGATAGAAATGAGTTTAATAGGATCACTTCATGTAAATCCGCACAAGCCATATAGCGCACTTTAGAGGTAATTCATAAGGGTACAAACCAAGTTAAAGAAACTAAGATTAATCATCTCGTTCGTTCATATGAAATGTTTGAAATGAAAGATGATGAATCAATTACCTCTATGTATACATGATTCACCGATATAGTTAACGGTTTAAACTCTCTTGATAGACCATTCAAGGAAAGTGAGTTGGTGAACAAGATCGTGAGGTCATTGCCCAAGTCTTGGAACGTCAAGAGAACCACCTTGGAGGAAATGAACTCTCTCGGATAAAAGACAACCAAGAAGAAGATAAGAAAAAGAAAGGAATAACATTGAGAGCATCAATTCAAGAAGAAGTAAATGAGCACGAAGAAGAAGAAGAACTTGATCAATTAGACAAGGAGATGATCTCTTTATTTACCAAGAAGTACAAGACATTCTACAATAAATTTAATCAAGGTAAGAGCTTAAGAAGAAATGAAGAAAGGGGAAATAAAATCAAAAGGGATGAAATCATTTGCTATGATTGCAAGAAGCCCGGACACAAGAGGAAGGAGTGTCCACTCAAAATGAGCTACAAGAAGAGCTCCAAAAGAGATGAACTCAAGAAGGTTCTCCAAGCAACATGGGATGAATTAGAGCTCAGAAAATCTGATGATGATGAGCAAGAAGAAATAGCAAACATGTGCTTCATGGCCATTG
>NW_010364928.1:0-2276 GCF_000414095.1 Morus notabilis | reverse complement strand
TGGGGAAAATTTTGGGATTTTATCCCTTTTTTCTTTGACATTGTTCTGTTATTTTTATTTCTGGCTTGATTTTGTGTTTCATTTGTTCTGATTTTTTTTAATGCTCATTAAAGTTTGATTTGGGTTTTGGTGCAGGCCTCTTTGGTTTTCTTGGATTGCTTCTAGGCTCAATTCATTTGTGGTCTTGGTTTAGGTTTTTATCTGTTCTTGAGTGACTACATGCTTGGCCTCTTTTTTCTTTTTTTTTTTTTTCTTTTTGCCTGGTTTTAATGTTTACTTACATTATTCTCTTCGTTATTTGTTTTTGTGCTTCATCTGTTCGGATTTGTTTTGTGTTTTTCGACATTGTTCTACCATTTTTATTTGTGGCTTGCTTTTGTTTCTCCTTTGTTCTGATTTTTTTTAATGCTCACTAAAGTTTGATTTGCGTTTTGGCGCAGGTCTCTTTCGTTTTCCTGGATTGCTTCTGGGCTCGCTTCATTCGCGGTTTTGGTTTGGATTCCTATCTGTTTTTGAGTGATTAGATGCTTGGCCTCTTTTTTCTTTTTTTTTTTCTTTTTGCCTGGTTTTAATGTTTACTTACATTATTCTCTTCGTTATTTGTTTTTGTGCTTCATCTGTTCGGATTTGTTTTGTGTTTCTTAAGACTGAAACCAATTTCTAATTGGTTGATATGTACTGTCCGTGAGAAATTCCTTTACACCTGTTTATTATTGTTCTTGATTGGTACTTTTGTTCACAAAAGAGTTCTTATCTGCGTAGTTCCGTGTTGTTTCTGATTAATCTTGATTTTGTTTGCCTGTATTTATTGAGGTGATGATCTGTAAAGTCTATGGCACTGTTTTGCCTTGCCACGTTGATGGCGTATGCTCACTTTGCTGCAGAGGTATTTAATGAATCCTTGATTTTTTTTTCTATTTTCCGTGTGGTTTCCGATTAATCTTGATTTTGGTTGCCTGTATTTATTGAGGTGATGATCTGTAAAGTCTATGGCACTGTTTTGCCTTGCGACGTTGATGGCGTATGCTCACTTTGCTGCAGAGGTATTTAATGAATCATTGATTTTTTTTTCTATTTTCTGAAACGTTTAAAGAATTTGGCCAAAAAATTGGTAATTGTTATATTAATTTTTAAAAAATAGGTATCTTTCTCCTTTTCTGTATTGTTATTATTTTACTTTTTATTATCTAATTTGGAAATTTTAACTTCTGGTTTTTTCTCACCGACTTTGGGCTCCTACGTGGGATTTTGTTATAGGCTGCTCATTAGTTCTCTGTTTCTGTATTTAAAAATGTGTGTGTCTGTGGATTTATCATGGATGTCCCTATTTCTTTCCCTTACATCTCCTGTTTTTGCTTCCTTATTTTACCTTCTATCATTTACTGCTCCACTCCATTCTTTACTATTTATTTTCTGATCCTTTTATCCTGGTGACGTTTGGTTGGCTGATATTTCAGACTCAATACAACATTTGTAGCGTTCGAGGTACTCTTGAGGCTTCCTATCCATAGCTTGCTCATTTATGTTGTTGATATTGAATGCACTGGTTTGTTGTGGGGCTATTAATGTCTGTTGTTTGTCTTTTATTACCTGTCCTTTTTTTCCTCTGTATTTGCTAGGTATATCATATTTACGTGTTCACTTGCTGTTTTATTAACTGTCTTGGTTTTCCTCTGTCTTTGCTCAGTATATGATATTTATATGTTGACTTGCCTATTTATCTCTTACTCACATGTGTGTGCGTATATATATTCCTATTTTTACTTATCCCATGTGTGTGTGAATTATGAGAGAGAAGCCTTGCACAATGAAATTATGATATAAAATGACATACCTGTGAACTGTCACTGATGTTGTGAATTAGATTCTGACACCATAGAACGACACACTAGAATTGCACATGATTATCAATTTCCTCCCAATGCGTATATAATTTTGTAACCTAAGTTAGTGCATGATGCTTGGTGAATTATTATTTTTTTCCGTATTGACTGTTTTATTGAAAACCTCTTTATAGGTGTCTTGAGCTTCTTTTTTTACGCTGAGCTTTAGCTCCACCATCCTGTTTTTTCTGTTTCATAAGAGGGAAAAAAAACTATTAAAAAAAAGATAAATATTCCGTTGTCTTATTTTTGTCCTCTCATAACATTCTTCATCATTTTCTTATTGCTTTGTTTCTTCCTTTACTTACTCTTACCATAAATTACAATTTTTATTGCTCTGTTGCTGTTGTTCTTCTCCTATCTTTCAATTCACCTGATAGTCTTTTATTTTTG
>NW_010364927.1:0-322 GCF_000414095.1 Morus notabilis | reverse complement strand
TTTCATCTTTGAAAAATAAAATAAAATAAAAACAACGTCAAAAAATTATAAAATTTTGCAGACATGATCCTTACATTTTTCTGGGCATGCCCACAAAAAAGGCCTCAAAAAATGATAAAAAAGTAAAACGATGTTAAAAAGCCCTTAACCTGCGTAGTAAGGGCGTCCAGGGGCCGGGATGGGTAAAAAATTTACATTTTTACTTATGTTTTACATTCTAAAATTAATATATAATTTTTAAGAATTAATGCAATAAGCGACACCATTTTTTTGATGAATATCCTATTTTTTATGATTTTCTTTATTTATTGTCTCTGAAAAA
>NW_010364926.1:0-262 GCF_000414095.1 Morus notabilis | reverse complement strand
ATAGTACATTTGTATGTATAAGCAAAAAAGAATAAACAGAATAATAATACTTTGACAATATAGAATATACACTGTATCCAACATCCAATTTGCATATTTACCCACATGTAGAGCTGTCAATACGAATAAAATATACAGGTTCCAAAAACTATAACAAACCAACCCCTAGCCTAAGTAAGGGAAAAAAAAAAAGTTTTCCAAGCCAAAAGAAAGAAAAAAAACGAGTAATCAAGAAAGATAAACAGTACTATAATTCGTTATC
>NW_010364925.1:0-814 GCF_000414095.1 Morus notabilis | reverse complement strand
CGGTTGGCCATTGATAATGATTCGTGGCCATCCTCTCCAGAATCTCATTAGCCTCATTGTAAGATTTGGCCAAAAGAGCACCATTAGCTGTGGCATCAACCATTACTCTGGTCGGCTCATTGAGACCATTGTAAAAAGTCTCCATTTGAATCCAATAGGGAATACCATGTAATGGACACTTTCTGAGTAGTTCCTTAAACCTTTCCCACGCCGCATAAACTGACTCTCCATCGCCTTGATGAAAAGAGGTAATGTCATTTCTCAACTTGGCGTTCTTTGTCGGAGGGAAATACTTCATAAGAAACTTTTCAGCCATATCACTCCACGTTGCAATGGAATCAGCAGGTAAGCTATTAAACCAAGCTCTAGCATGATCCCTCAAAGAGAAAGGGAAAAGTGTTAACCTTAACGTTTCTGGAGGAACTCCCGGTAGCTTGAATATATCGCTAACTTCCATGAATGACCTCAAATGTTGATGAGGATCGTTTGTCGCCATACCGCTGAATTGTCCCACGGTCTGTAGCATTTGAAACATGACCGATTTAAGTTCAAAGTGTGGGGCCTGGATGTTTGGCCGAACAATCACAGGATTTAGTCCATCAAGAACTGGGACTGCAAAATCTCTGATTGCTCGATCACGATCATCAACCACAAACGGTCTTGGGGCTGGTTCAAGAGCATTAAGCTGCTGCCCCTGATTCAGTAAGATCCCCTGAGCGTCTTCCTCGGCCATTTCTTGTACGTGAACAAATCCTCGCTCCTCCTTTCTTCTCCTTCTCAAAGTCCTTTCAATTTCTGGGTCAAGAAGGAATAA
>NW_010364924.1:289098-309286 GCF_000414095.1 Morus notabilis | reverse complement strand
ACTCATAGACACAGGTAGTACCAGTTCTCACCTAGATATAGAAAGCGTATCAGATAAGTTTAAAAGAAAAGCAGAACCAGCATATGGTAGAATTGCAAATGAGAGCATTATAAAATACGAACTGGCTTTATTTGATTCACAAATAGAAATAGATAGTGAAAAATATCCCCTGCCAAAAACATGGTTAAGAAAATTTGCAATTGATAGACAATTTAAATTAAATCTAGGACTGAGATTTATAACCTCAATGAAGGGAGGATGTTTATTAACTAACCGCCAAAGCTTGTTCTTCAAACGATTAAGTGTAGTTTCTAATCAAACATCAGAGTATACACAAGCTAAGCGTGGTGGACCATTTCCCCAAACAGAGCCTAGAAAAATAGAAGATATAGAGTTAGAACCCCAAATAGAACCTAGAAAAATAGAAGATACAGAATGAGAATCAAAAACAATTGAAGGAAGTCTGCAAGCCCCAAAAATAAATTTAGAAAGACTCGAATAACCTAAAGTAGAACTAGCCTATCAAATCCAAAAAATTATGAAAAGCAAACCAGATTTTGATAAATTGATAGAAGTAGCCAGAAAAACTCAAATATTAGGAGAAAATCCTATAAAACATTGGGATAGAAATGAATAGCTAGCAGAAATAAAAGTGATTAATCCAGATTTGATAATTAAGACAGTCGAGATTAAATACACTCCTCAAGAATAAAAAAGAATTTGAAACTCAAATCAAAGAACTACTAGACCTTAAAGTAATAAGACCTAGTAGTAGTCCTAATAGATCAGCAGCATTTATGCTTAGAAAACATGTAGAAATTATTAGAGGAAAAGCTAGAACGGTAATAAATTATAGAAGACTCAACGATAATACCAAGTCAGATGGATAAAAAAATCCCCACCAAAGAGATGCATCAATGGTGCAGAAGAGAGAGAACCTTTTGTTCTTCTTGACCTCCTCAAACTTGATGTAACCCCTTCTTGTCCCAACGAACTTGTAAATAACTTTGAACTAATTCTAAACTCATGATAGTGCCGATTGAAAGTTGGAGAACTCAAAGTATGACGTTTAAACTTCTAAAGGGAAGGGAAATATTAGGAGAAAATCCTATAAAACATTGGGATAGAAATGAATAGCTAGCAGAAATAAACGTGATTAATCCAGATTTGATAATTAAGACAGTCGAGATTAAATACACTCCTCAAGAATAAAAAAGAATTTGAAACTCAAATCAAAGAATTACTAGACCTTAAAGTAATAAGACCTAGTAGTAGTCCTAATAGATCAGCAGCATTTATGCTTAGAAAACATGTAGAAATTATTAGAGGAAAAGCTAGAACGGTAATAAATTATAGAAGACTCAACGATAATACCAAGTCAGATGGATAAAAAAATCCCCACCAAAGAGATGCATCAATGGTGCAGAAGAGAAAGAACCTTTTGTTCTTCTTGACCTCCTCAAACTTGATGTAACCCCTTCTTGTCCCAACGAACTTGTAAATAACTTTGAACTAATTCTAAACTCATGATAGTACCGATTGAAAGTTGGAGAACTCAAAGTATGACGTTTAAACTTCTAGAGGGAAGGGAGAGCATCTCTCTCTACAATGCAAACAAGATGGGCTTCATTTCTCATGTTTGAAAGCAAGTTTCTCATAATATTCATGTAATTATAGCAAATACTTTTGAAATTTCATTATAGGAAGGATCATCACCATTCTAATCAAAATTATTAGATATTACCTCATCATCAATGACCATGAAAGATGTGTTTGCAGTTTCCTTTCGCTCGCCATTAAATTTTTTTCAATCAGGTTCATCCCGCGCTCACCATAAATTTTTCTCAATCAAGTTCATCCCGAGTAGCTTGGAGAAGTTTTCTTATTTTTTCTTGTCCAATGGTGCAGAAGAGAAAGAACCTTTTGTTCTTCTTGACCTCCTCAAACTTGATGTAACCCCTTCTTGTCTCAACGAACTTGTAAATAACTTTGAACTAATTCTAAACTCATGATAGTACCGATTGAAAGTTGGAGAACTCAAAGTATGACGTTTAAACTTCTAGAGGGAAGGGAGAGCATCTCTCTCTACAATGCAAACAAGATGGGCTTCATTTCTCATGTTTGAAAGCAAGTTTCTCATAATATTCATGTAATTATAGCAAATACTTTTGAAATTTCATTATAGGAAGGATCATCACCATTCTAATCAAAATTATTAGATATTACCTCATCATCAATGACCATGAAAGATGTGTTTGCAGTTTCCTTTCGCTCGCCATTAAATTTTTCTCAATCAGATTCATCCCGCGCTCAACATAAATTTTTCTCAATCAGGTTCATCCCGAGTAGCTTGGAGAAGTTTTCTTATTTTTTCTTGTCATTCTTCTTAAGTAGATAATCCGGCATCTTGTGACCTCGCTCATGCAATCGAAACAAATAATTTTTTTCATTTTAAATCTTTCATATATCCTTATTCTTCTTTGATCCTTTATACTGCTAGAATTTTAAGAAACACATTTCCAATTTCCGTCCTAGCAACTGGATTGCAAAAGTGGAAAATCTGCGTGACAGACATGCTAAAAGCGACAAATTATCTTTTATATGGCTCCTTAACAATGAAAGAAACAAAAGCTGCACAGTATGACAATATGCACAAATTAACAAGGGATGGTGCGAAAAGAGGAATAAGCACACAAAAAATATAAAAATAAATATAAATATTAAAAAAATCCCATAAATTTTTCTCAATCAGGTTCATCCCGAGTAGCTTGGAGAAGTTTTCTTATTTTTTCTTGTCATTCTTCTTAAGTAGATAATCCGGCATCTTGTGACCTCGCTCATGCAATCGAAACAAATAATTTTTTTCATTTTAAATCTTTCATATATCCTTATTCTTCTTTGATCCTTTATACTGCTAGAATTTTAAGAAACACATTTCCAATTTCCGTCTTAGCAACTGGATTGCAAAAGTGGAAAATCTGCGTGACAGACATGCTAAAAGCAAAAGATAAAAACAGAAAAGTTATCTTTTATATGGCTCCTTAACAATGAAAGAAACAAAAGCTGCACAGTATGACAATATGCACAAATTAACAAGGGATGGAGCAAAAAGAGGAATAAGCATCGCAAAAAATATAAAAATAAATATAAATATAAAAAAAATCTGCAATACAATCACCCACTTAGATAGCACAACATCAAGCATCTTGATATATGTCACTTTTTCATTGAACTTCAAAATTTATGTAAAGGTAACACACCATTTAATCCTTCAACGCAATTATATAGAAAATAATACACCAATGGTACTAAGACTGCACATATTATTATTCATCTACCGTCTAATCCCAAAATTCTTCAATATTTATCATACATATCATTCCAACAAAACATAGAAATTGAATTGTATAAAGATGTGATGGAACAAAACTTACAACAAGATAATAGTGGATTCCACAAAGTCTATTTAATAACTGCAGTAAATTTATTTCACAATGGAGAGAGAACATAAAAAAGAAGTGAACAAAAATTCAAAGAACGTGTGTTTAAAGGACATAAGAATGATTTATGATTTGCGTCTTCAAGAAATAAAGTGTATTATCCTAAAAAGTTTAACCTCGTTCTTATACAAAAGAATCAAGGCAATCTTCCAAACATCTTTCTCTTCTACACATATGCAAGTGATATAAACACAACTTGTACAGGGTAAGGTAAACCAAACTCAGAGATAAGACCTCATCAATGACATCAACCATAAATACCTGACGCATAATCAACCTCCCTTCTAATGGAAACTCTCCAGCAAATAAATGCCAGGCCTTCCTTCCAAAACATGCTTTATAAATATTGTAGGACAATAATAATGGTTTTAACTCATTCAAAAAGCATGAGTTTTCCTCACCCAAAAAACTAATAAGTTTCTCTGCACTAACATGTTTAATCAAATCTAAAACACACATATCACATGTATGAACTCTGATTTATAGTAGAGTGATAGATAAATTATCTAAATTGTAGCGGAAAAGCAAAAGATAATTCAAGAGAGAACTGTTTGGAGGAAACATGTGCTTTTATCAAAGCAAGGTCCCTTGAGCCACCAGTTATCCTGCTCAAAGAATGAAATCGATTTCTTTATATTAAGAGAATGAAGTTCTAAATTTTATAGTAATTACTGAAAGAATCGATTTCTTTATTTTAAGGGAATGAAGTTCTAAATTTTACAGGGAAACGGTTTCCAAAGGATATAACTGCGCATGAATCCACCACATCACTAATCAGAAGAAAAGGGAAATAGAAACTCCAAGCATATTATTGGTTCTATAAAATAAACAAATTCCTTCGTATTTAGAGCAACAGAGTCGGCTAATAAGGCACTTGGAAGAAGGTACAAAGCACATGGCAAAGACAATAAGCAAAATTATATTGGAATAAATTTATTTAGTAATAAAGCCAAAACACTAAATCATATTATTGGCTCTCTATAAAAATATATATATATCTTTCTATTTATTTATTTAGCCCCATCGATCACTAACAAAACCCAGCTAAAAACAGTTCTCAATCAATAAAACTAACATCATGAAAAATAAAATAAAAAAACATTTTTCCCTCAACAAAGGAGTCACCAAAATCGAATTTTCTAGGGAAAAATTCAGGCTACAGACAAATTAATTGATAACTCCTCCCAAATACATTAAAATCTATAACAATCATGAAAAACCCAACCCAGACTCAGAATAAAAAACTGTCATCACAAGAGAGAGAGAGAGAGAGCACACCATACAATTCGGCAGAAGGAAACCCAGAATTACAAGAAAAAAATGATTGTCCAAGTAAGGAAAAAAAAGCACAAAAAAAAAAAAAACAGAGAGAGAGAGAGAGAGAGAGAGAGAAAACACCATACAATTCGGCAAAAGGAAACCCAGAATTACAAGAAAAAAATGATTGTCCAAGTAAGGAAAAAAAAGCACCAAACAATTGAACTAAAAACTATTAAAAAAATTGAATGCAAAGGGACATTTTCACATGAAACAGTAGACTTGCCCTAACGAAGAAGAAGATATGACCTGCATCAAAGAGGAAAAAAGTCAGAGGATCAAAAACCACAAAAAAAGACAGATTATTTTCTTTTGACCCACATTAAAGGGAAAAAGAATCAGATTACAAGAAACCCCCAAAAGTGATATAGTGATATAGAGATTTTTTTGAGGACTCTCACAACAATTTTTTCCAGAGTTAATGGCCTTCTATGACAAACCCACGCGAAAAACCCAACTTGAAATAAGGGATTACCGGCATGAACCAGATTCGTAGGTTCCAATTACGGAGCTCTCGGGAACTGTCTCCGCTTTCTCTTGAGAGGGTTCAAATCAAAATTTCCGTGCACACAATCTTATCAAGAAACAAACTTTGAGAAATAAAGGGAAAGAAATTTGGGGTTTACCGGCCATCGGACAATGGATCGTCCTCGTAGGTGGAGAATATCCATGCAGTTGCTGTCTTTCCATCGGACGAGAGTCTTGGCGTCAAGCATTTCCTTCATATTCCGGTTAGCCACTGCAACTTCAACTTTTTTCTTTGCCCCAAATTCCTCTCCTATGGAAATCCTAATCTGATTTCCAAACAATTCTTCAAGAAAATGGCCATCAATCGGAACAATTCTCGAGAAAATCAGGGAGAGAAAAAGAGATTGAAGCGCTGAATTGGATCAATTTCGAGAAAATCTAACCGTTCGTTCGCGAAAATTCGTTGGTCGATCTTGGAATCGGAAGCGTTAGATGAAAAGGGAATAGAGAGAAGAAGAGGACAATTTGATTACAAGGAAGTTGAGAATGACCCAAAAGGTTCTTGTACTTTACCGGATAAAATAGTTCGGAGAGAGATTAATAGGCGGCTAAAAGCAAAGGCATACAATTTGAGTCGTTTGCGGAGATCGCCGGCGAGTGCTTCAGAATCGGGGGCAACGAGTTCGGATCCGACAGCGGAGCGTTCCCCTTGGAGCCCCTCTGCTTCCACGACGGCCGGGGTTGACTGCGCTAGGGTTGGGCAAGGCCGGAGACTGCTTGGAGTGCTTCATGACTGCGAAATCTAGGGAGAGAAAGAGAGAAGAAACGGAGGGGAGAGAGACAGAGAGAGAGAGGCGGTTGTTTAAGAGGGTTTGAGAGGCTTTTTTTTGCTGAGTGAATTGAAGAGGGTTTTGAGTCGGTTGTTCTTTTTGCATGTATATATTTTAAATTACCTAAACACCACTTGGTGAGCTTAACAATCGCCACGCTATTGTGTGACCGTTACTACACCACACGTGGCTTTTTTTTTTTCTTTTGTGTGGGAATGCATAACTTATTTGAGGCATTGTTTGTACAGCGATGACTTTAAAAATGAAATTGCCACTAGTTTTAAGCCTTATTTTAGTTCACCGTTTTGAATGTAAGATGAATTGTGTTGATTTGAATTGTAACTCAAATTGATATGTACATACGTAAATAAATTATAATTTGAATTCAAAATAAAATATGAACTGCGTTTAAATAAAGTGTTAAAAATTATTATTAGAGTTTTGTAACAAATCTTGAAAAACATCATTGTAAATGACATTAAAAAAATATAATATGGATGATGATTTGTTTCTCTTTTCAATGTGAATAAATTAATAAAAATTATCTCAATTAGAATTAGAACGAAGAAGTTATGACATTTTTAACATAAAGTTGAAGATAAAGAAAAAGTAGAATCCAAATTGTTTTTAACTAAAAAACAATTCAGATTGTTAAAATTTAAGGGAGATGGGTCAATTCTAAAATCAAAAGTTTGAACCATTGTTAATAGTATTGTACTCATCTAGTTTTTTTATCAAACGTCAATTTGAACTTTAAGCTACAATCCAAATTGAATCTTTCGATTCAGAACAATAAATCGGTCTTGGATTTACATATGGTAAGAAACATAAACTATTGCAGATTATATCACAACCATTTCATCACACTACTTTTAGAATACCAATATACCCTTAGGATACCAGTCAATATCTACCAACGATACCAGAAGAAGCAACAAGGGCTAAATGACAATGGAGGCCATCACTGGTATCTATTTAGATATCAACCAGTTACTAAACAGTAATTATCGATATCTACCTAGTTACCGATATCTGGCCATGATACCCACAAGTATCTAACAATGATATCCAGCCACCATATCGACCTGCAATTGTTGGAATCAAGCAACAATTTCAACGTCATAGCCATCAAAGTGACTAACTCACACTACAAGAACTTTAATGAGCCTACGCTCAGTAAGCAGAAATTATACATGCAATGACATAATACATGAGCTCGTGACTCCTTATTCATTCCATAGAAAAATTTACTATTATGCCATTTAGCCTTTATAAAGCATAATGCGCGCATTTTTAGGATTCGCTAGGATGGGTAGACATCCTTTCATCAATTTCTTAGGACCACAAATTCCGTCGTGTGGCGTCCCACACTGTAAGTCCCCATTAGGACACTCTATTGAGAAATAATAAGGTCCACAGTCTCCTCAGAAACAATCATATCAAGTTTCCTTCGAGATTGGCCTCCCTCAAGACCTTTTTATTAATAACATTTTTATCTCCATCTAGATTGACCTCCATTAAAGCCATTATGTCATATGGATCAGGCCCTGTCTTAAAAACTCTTGTTTCCACCAAGATTTGGCATGCATCATCTTTATTTGCACGTCTCCATTCCAATCTCACCCAAAAATCTCATAAAACCATTCCTTTAACATTTTCATATCATTTCTCAAATTTAGAGCATAAATCATATAATCATATCAATTAGTATATAATCATAAAAATCATGCACTAAAATTATAGTTGTTCTTGTGATGCTGTTGAAATTTAACTTCTACTTACCTCAAATTAGAGCAATAACTAGGAAATAGAATGATGCAAGTATCCTCATCGAGCTACGCACTGGCAGCCTTGAAATCCTTGAAAAGTAAACTGCTATTGAATTTTACTCTTCGTGTTATTAATATCCCAGTAGGAGGCATAGCCTATAACTGACCATGACAAGTTTTTGATAGAAGCTACACGAAGTGTCAACAAAGTAAGAAATACTAAAATAATATAAACTAACATGCACGCTTATATCATTTTTTTTTACATTAATACTAAAATAATATAAACTAACATGCACGCCTATATGCATACACGTAAGAGCTTCCACTTAATTAAAAAAAAATAGCAATTAAGCTAAAATTATGTCTACTTCTAATTAGTCAAGGAATAATTTCATAAATCAATAAAATCATAAATTACTAATTTCTCATACTTATCATTCTAATAAAACTAAATACTAAAATCCAATGATTCCATCCTAAATCATTTTTATAAATCCTATTGTATAAGCTAAGCTAGAAGCTCAAGAAAATCGGATATTACAACTTTCTCCCTCTGTAAAAAATATTTCGTCATCGAAATCTGATAAGTCAGATTTCTTCAATTCAAATGTTCTCTAGCGTGTCTAGTATCTGTAGGCTTCTCAGTTCTCAATTTAATTTCTTTCACGTCCAATAATGGAGTTTAACTTATACGCTAATGGCCTAAAACGTGTTATATCTAGTCACTCTAATTTCTTAATAACTCAATTGATCCTTCTTGTGTAGTTTTGGCAACATATGATATTTTTTTAAAATTCCCGATTATCAAGATCTAATTATCTCCAATATGGAAGGTCAAGTGTTAGAACTTATAAGGAGTATGATCTCTATCTTCAGAGTCAAGTGTTGTGTTGATCTTATACTGTAACGATCTATTTAAAAGTTTACGTCCTTCAAAACATTCAAACTCCAAAATTTTTCTTGTGATTCTTTTTTTCTTTTTAATCTCATAGACTTGCATAGAATTTCCTATGGTTTTGAGTTCAGAGAAATGGAAGCTCTTTTTTTCTAGGAGTTAACAGTGCTGAAAACGATGAGAATTTACTACTCGAGTTTGTGCTTTTAGAATTAAACCCTTCAACAAGACCAAGAGAGACATTTCAACAAGGATTCACTAGCAAATCAGGGACCTAAAAAATGCGAGACTTTCACTATACAATATGCATCACCAGAATTAGTTTTCACATATCAAAGCCCAAATAAATACCGAAAAGGGACAATTGAGCATACAAAATACCCAATTAATATGCAAAATATATAATGAAACAAGCAGAACACTTTTCACCCACAATAAAAAGGACAGAACACATCAATTACCACTTTTGAGCTTTGTTTTCTAGGAAACAAATATGTGACTGCTAGGGAAAAAAAGGAACCAAATACATTCTCATTAATATAAAATGATCACCAAGGTTTATTAAACAATATTTCAAAGCAATCACATATACAATTCACCATTCCAAAAATAAATGAGTATTTTGATTATTAAAAAAAAGAAAAAAAACTACTGACTTAGTTAAACAATTCATTGACCACAACCCATCTCATCAATCAATAAGAAGACAATGTCATCTAAAATAACCAGTCCCACGATTTTTAACTTTATGTGTTTACTATGTTTACATATATGTTCTTGTATATATAGATATATATACATATATATGCATATATGCGCGCGCACACATATATATATATATATATATGCACACACATGTATATGTTCTTACATATAAAACCACACTGCTATTTCTTGTTACTCATCTATTTTTTGCAACTTGATATACTGCATATAATCCTCTTTATATGACTCAAGTTAGTTATCTGCTTAGCGGGCAGGTAGGGTTCGTTGTTGTTTTGTTATAGACATGGTACAATTGATTCCATTTTGATATATTTTTGGTGTATTAGTTGTTAAGATTGATATCTCTCTTAGTTTATATATACGAACTCCGCCATTTGTTAATGATACTTGTTGAAACATGGCGCCAACTCAGTGTGGGGGACAATTGCAAGTGTATGTTACAAATAAAGAAGTTTACTTCTTAGTGACAACTATTTATATCAAAGCACAAATTTCTTCCCTTGATTCCTGGAATAATAAAATATTGTCATTTCATTCTCAATAGTCATTAGAAAAGCAGGCTTCAAGTACTCATGCAAGGACAAAGGAAAGAATAAAAAATGTATTTGAAAAACAAGCAAATCTATTAAAAAAGAAAGAGATTGTGCTGTACACACCGCAAACAAAGTACATACTATCAAAGTACATACACAACTGTTCAAAGGTCAATAACTTGCTAGGTCAAAATCAAAACAAACTTCATGAAACATGGTTAAGTGTATAACAAAGTTGAAGTGCAATCTAAACAATAGTTTCCAACATAATCCTTAGATTCCCCAACAACTATCTTGTAGATCTTTCATATACGTAGCATTAGTATGAAAGGCAATCAAAATTGAGAACACCTAAAGTAAAATGATAATTTAGTTGCCAAAGAAGAGAGGAGAGGTATAGAGGTGTGGAAGGCAACAAATTTCTTCCGACAAAAAAAAAGGAAAAAAAATAAACAACAAACAACTAAAAAAGATCAACGTATGCAAGGATAGGAAATATGCTATTTCATGTGAAGCCCGCTTCACCTAACTACTAACATCACTCCATTATTGAGGAGGGAGAGGAAGAAGAGAAAGAATTGAAAACAGTGTTGACTTTCGAAGTTGAATTCAGTTGTTTACAGCTGGTTCACGCATAGAAGAGGAGAGGCAAAGGCTATAAATACAGACCCCCCGCTTCACCTAACTACCTCATTTGTTTTGCATTCAAAACTGAGAGCTTCTCCCCTCTGTAAATTTGTAAGAAATTATTTAGATTTCTAATTTGTGGGCTTTTGTAACTTCTGCTCAATTTGTAATATTTATTCTCTTTAGTAAATAGAATGGTCCACAGTGCCCAGAGATGTAGACAATATTTGGCCGAATTCCGCTATCAATTATGGTATTCTTTTATTCATTTTCAGTATTCAATAGTTATTCCACCGGGTTTGCCCGTTGTGTATAGTACTGTTCAAATATACCGTACTATTCACATATATGATATTATTCACGTGTACGGTACTATTCACAAAACATGTTCACGGTGAAGTTGTTACCCGATTTTCCCAACAAATATGTCTTGTGATGCAGTTTTGAAAATGCTTTAACTATACTTACTTGACTTTCGATCACCTCTTTACAAACACAAACCAGCTGGTTGTGAGAGCCTCCAATGTGCTAATTAACATTCAAGAACCATTGCTTTGAAAAAGCACATTCTTATTATTACTTAAGAAAAATACATATATGTGCACTGTTACGTAAATATTGATAATAAATTCATCAAAACTCAAAATATTATGAAACCAGTAGCAAATGGAAGTAAACTCAAAACTCTCTTATTAGAGCTGCTATATGATAGGTTTCAGATTTTTCAAACTAACCGAAAACAACCCGAAATCCAGACTGTAACAAAAAGACATCAGAATGATAACATCATTTTAGCAGATCTTGTAAAATTCATAACTAAAGGTAGAAAAATCTGGTATAAGTGTGCGTTTGGTTGGTGTGTTCGTGTCATGATTCGAATTATGGTTCGTGGTTCGCTACAGTATTTTCTCACACAAAAAACACACGTAAATCGAGAATGGTTCTGAATAATGATTTTAAATCCATAAACTAAACGTCTTCTAAGTGATTCAAAAACCTACGTAAAGCATGAGAAGTATATTTTAACAGAAAAATATAAGATCAATCAAAATCATACATATAAGTAGCACACAAACAGAATTTTTAGAAGCTATATAGTAGGCTTATATTTGAACTTTTCAACAAATACCTGACATGCAAATTTAATCTTCAAAGATCCTCTCTCAAATACATGAATCATCATCCTAATAAGAGTTTATCTACAATAGATCATCAACAATATCCAGTTAGAATCATCAATTTCACTCAGAAACAAACATTTATACAAAATCTCAAGAAACTCATCTCTAAGTGTTTACAACTAACATGCATGATAACCCACGTCAAAAATTTGAATCTCAAATAAGATTTCAACAACTTAATCTCTGAAATCTTAGTTTCTAATATAAGGAAAAAGTTACCTCAAAGAAAAACTTGTTCCCAAGTGAATAGAATCTCAAAACCTTGATAGTTTTATGGTTCTAATTTGAAAAACAAGCTGAAATGAGATGGTTGAGTTTCTAGGTCATTTTCTCTTGAAAACTAGTTCTGAGTTTTGGATGAGAAATGGAGTGAGAAGAGAGAAGAAAAATGCTCTGGTCAGAGTTCAAGAGTTTTTGCTGAAATAGACCAAAAAATGAAGCCTAAACTTAATATAAACCATCCAAAATTGAAGTGACATTATAGTAGGACGAGTCCAGGTTTTTCTAAGTCTCTAATAGTTGTCATAACCTCAGAAAACCAGCTCTAAAGTATCCATTTTCTTTTCTTATCAGGTATCCAAAGTTTACTCAAATTGCTAACATAGCCTTCACACACAAAAACTCAAAATAACAACTAAATCCTTAACACATTTACATAAAACCATATAATAAAAATATAAAATAACAATTCATCATTAAATCAATCATAATAAACGTAAAAGTATCATATTAAAAATATCATTTTTTCTTCATAAGTTTAGCACATTGAGTTCTAACATCATGCTAGTTGTACTGCACATTAAAACTGAAAACTCAGTTAGTGAAATTATATGCTCAATAAAATCATATAATAATTGTAATAATAAAATGTAATGCCAATAAATGCATTGAAGATAAATGCTAAATGTAGTGCATGATTTTAATTTACTAAATATAATCATTATTAGTTTAAGACTTAATTAAATTTTAGGTATTACAATATTCTTTAAGGTAAATAAAAGGTATATCTTTATGCTTGAAGAAATATCTTAATGTCCAAGTACATTATATGGCAAATTCATAAGATTTATTTTAAAAATATTTTAGAAATGCTAAAAATATTTTAGAAATGCTAAAAATATTGTACTTATCTTACTATATATAAAAGCGTCAAAGGGATGCTCTCGCATGGTTTCGTCCCAAGAGGGACGAAACATTTCGTTTGTGAGGGGTAATGGACGAAATGTTTCATTCCAGTTTCTTTTTTTTATTTAGTTTTTTTTTTCTTTCTTTCCTTTCTTTGGGCCCTCTTTTCTTTTCTTTTGGCTTTTACCTTTATTTTCATTTTTACTCCTTTAATCTCTAATTTTATTTTTACTCTCACTCTTATTTAATCTTATTTTCATTTAAGTCTCTAGATTTTATTTTATTTTATTCTATCGACATGTTAGTCTCTTTTTTTACTTTTTTATTCAGGTTCTGTTTTTTTTTTTTTTTTGCTTCTCTTTTTTCATTTTTTTTGTCCACCTTCCTTCTTTATTTGCATTCTTAGTCCTTTATTTTTATTTTGTCTCTCACACTTACTTAATCTTCATTTTAGTCTCTCATTTTTATTCTTTTCTTAAAGAGTCCTTAAATTTTTCCCGTTGCGCAATCTCTATTATTAAAAAAAATTATTCTTAACTAACAACTAACTAAGATCTGTATTATCAAAAAAATATAAGTGATAACACAATAATTGAAACTAAACTCGCACATGGCCGCAACTAGTATGAAATAAAATTCTATAAGATAAAATTATAATTATTACAATTATTATAATAAGTTTATTTTTGTTACTTGCCAAAAAATTTAAATTTTTATTATATTTCAATACGACTAGTAAAATTTTAAAATATATTTTTTAAATCTAAAAAAATTATTTTTATACTATTCTAAAAAGAACTAATTATTTATCTATATTATTTTAATGTAAAATTAAATTTATTATTTTTTAAAAAATATATTGAAATTTTAAATTTTTATTATACTTCACTACAACTAGTAAAATTTTACAATATATTTTTTAAATCTAAAAAAATTATTTTTTATATTATTCTCAAAAAAAAATCTAATTATTTGTCTATATTATTTTATTGTAAAAATTAAATTAATATTTTTTTGAAATATATATTGAAATTCGAACCCCTAAAAATAGTGTTTCTATCATTCACTCCAAAATGAAAGTGGTCTTTAACTTTGCTAAAAAGGGGCCTCTGTCTTCTGCTCCATTTCCGATCCAAAACCCTCTCAATCAATATCTCACTCTCTCTCTCTCCTCCCCCTCTTCTCTCTTTCTCTCTCTAGATTTCGCAACCATGAAGCCCTTCATGTAGCCAAGAAACGCGATCTTGAGGGACACGAAGATGGAGTCTCCGACGTCGCCGGACACTATCGTAGCCAAGCCCTGGCCGTCGTGGAAGCAAAGGGGCTCCAAGGAGAACGCTCCGCCGTCGGATCCGAACTCTTTGCGTGAAGCACTCGCTTGCTATCTCCGCCGCCAAGGAAGTTGCGCATAGAGACGGTTCCCGAGTTCTCCATCATTGGAGCCTGCGAATTTGGTATCCAGGTATGGTTGGGTGTGGTTTCTGACTGTGGAGTTACTTCTTCTGTTTAGCTGCGGAAGGAAAAAGTGAAGTGTGTTTTTTAATCTGGAGAGTAAAATTAGGGCTTGATTTGGATTTTGTTGAGTCTCTAAGAGGGATTTTTTTTTCCATTTATTCAAATTGTTCATTTAATTTAACTCTTTAAAGTTTCTAATTGTATGTTATTGATTCAATTATCCCATTTGGCATTTCTTCCTTCTAAAAATTTTTTAGAATCCTCAAAAGGATATTTAGGTTTTACAAAGAAAAATGTGTTGAATTTTGTGTTGCTAAGGAAAATGATTTTTATTAAGGAAAGTTATTATATTTTCCAGTAAATAGCTATATGGTCAGCTTCTAAAGTTTGTTCTCCAAAGCCTAAACTGATTGAAGTTTCACATTTGGGTCTTTTCTTTTCCTTGCATGTTCAGTCTCAGAATCTTCATTACTCCTAAAATTCCTAATCCTATTATGAGTTTCTAGGTAGTAGTGTGAATGACGCCACCGCGCAAAGACAAAAATGAACAAGAAATGATAGTTCAGAAAATTTCCAATTTCTTTGACAATCAATAGGCTAACTTTAACATCGATTCAGTTATAGACACAGATGCAATACAGGCACGGTCTTCATGACGATGTGAGCATAGCCTTACATATATGTTGAGATAAATAACTTTCTATTGCAGCTTAATATTTTCCAGTTTGTGGGAGCACCTTTTGTTGAAAATTGTATGGCAGGTTTCAACAGTTCCGTTTTGGCACATTGAGAGGTATGTTGAATTTGCTTTTAGTTTGCTCTGTGTTTGCGGTATTATATAATCCATAATTAATATAGAGATCTTAAAAGCTTCTCCCATTTTTGATGGTCGTTTTGGTTGAAAATTTTCGACCAAAACGCAGTCGTTTTGGTTGGAAAAAGGCCCAGACCTTTTTTTCCCTTTAATCTATAGCTAATATAGAAATTTCAAAACTTCCTAGTGTTTTCAACCAAAACAAAAATGTTTTCATTGAGAATTTTAGACCAAAACGTTGCTATTTTGGATGAAAAAAGGGTTTCTTTCTTCTTCGTTCCCTTCCTGCTCTCTTTCCTAGCGACTTCTGTTCTCCTCTTTATTCCCTGCTCTCTCATTAGCATCCATAGCCTCTACCTCTCTCTTTCTTTGCACTCCACAACGGTTTCTTGGTTGCGATTTCCATGTTTAGCCATAGGTTTGGTTTCATTTCAGATTTATTTGTTCTTTCCCCTTCTCTCCTTATCTTATGATTTCTTTTTTAATTTGGGGTTTTTGTTTATTTTGGTTGAAAAAATGAAGACCATGTTCCTGCCTTCTCGACCAAAGAGTCATCCTCTTTCTTACTTTCTTCATTTCATTTTTTATTTATTTTTTTCTATGATATCCTCCTTTCTTGCTTGTCGCTTTCTCTCTGTTTCCTTTTTCCTTCTATTTCTCTGTTTTCCTAAGTCATTTGCAGTTCTGTCGTATGGAACTTCTTGAGTTGCCTTCTGATTGGCATTGGTATCATCTACAATGGGTAAATATCCTATTCGTGTTATGGATGTCTGCTTATTGTGTATTTAGTTTTGTTTAATATATCTTCTTATTTGATTGCTCTTAGTGTGTATTTAGTTTTGTTTAATATATATTCTTATATTCTTATTTGATTGCTTAATCCAATCTTTGCTTCTAATATTTATTTGATGTTTCGCCATATCATACATGCTGTGCTATTTGATAGAAATGTTGTAATATGTTTTATTGCTGGAGTGAGAAATAGAAAAGAAGAGAGAAATAGAGAGCTCATACTAACATTATAATTTGATGTTACTTTAGGTCTCTGTATATCAAATTATCAATCATCAAAAAGTGAAGATACAATCACTATGTAGTTAACTATTTCTTTCATTCAATAATAAATTAATCGATATATCTTGGTGACTCATACATTGTGGCGCATGTGATAGATCAATAGATAATTGTTGGTGGCATACTCTATTAATTGTTTGTGCGGATTTACCCCTATAATCAAGTAATTTTGGAGGTCATTTTGCACTTTGCAGGTGGTTTTGTATTTTACTTGTTCTGTTGGTTTCTTATATTCCATGTTTATATATGGAACTAATATAGTTGTCATTGTCGCTGTTGTTCTTGGATTTCTTGGGTTCCCCCATGAATTAAGTTTTTTTCTTTCGAGGTCATCTTGCAGGTTGTTTTCTGGTTTAATTTGGTTTTTGGAATGAAGAAAACAAATTGGAATTGAATAATTGAGAATTCACGACACCTTTTTTTTTTAAGTGTGACATCTTATTGGTGTTTTTCCCATAGATTTTCCGGTGTTCATGTATTAGGGGAAAAAAAGCTTCATTAGAGTGCATATGTGGTGTCCGATTTTAGTCCGTTTTCATATAATTAGACATGAGATAGTTTCATCAGAATGCGTATGTGGTGTCTGATTTGTCCGTTTGCATATAATTAGACATGAGGTAGTTTTAGTTTTAGTTTTAGTTTTATAAGTAATTATAACGTTTTTCACAAAAAAAAATAGTTATAACTTTTAATCGTTTAAACTGTTTTTGTTAAAGTTAAAGACTACAAAATAGCTAACAGTTGTAGGCCTTTGCTTTGCTCCCATAAGGACTGGGGTTCAAACCACCTCATGGGTACCTACATGACAAAAGTCATGGTTTCCTGCCTTCCAAAGATTGTAGGGGCGGAGGGCTCCAGTTGCTAACTCGTATTGACAAAGTGGGTTTGGGGGATTTTTGGGTATAAAAAAAAAAAGAGCTAAATATTGTTCAAAAATTGGCCTCCAAGGAGAATCTTATGTCTAGAGGTTTACTTAGAATTTGATGTTGAATCTTTGATTTTAGATAACTGCTACAGAGAGAAATATGCTTAAAGTGGCAAAGAGCAAAAGCAAGCGCCAAATCTACACAAGAAAGCGCACACCAGCTTAGCTTCAACTTTACCTATTTGGTCGACATATTAAGTACTGCATAATGTTTTGTCACCGCAATTAAACTTGTGCAAGCACGATTTGGTTCTGTAAGGTAATCTTCATGTTCTTTTTTTTTTCTTTTTTCTTTTTTCTTTCTTAAAGAAAACCGAGGACTATAATTAACATTGAGGTTCTCCGTTTAATGTTATAGCTGTAATATTGTTTTTCTTTGTTTATTTAGGATTCCTCTGTTTCCTTGCTTTGGTTGGAGAAATTTTGGTTTGGCGGAGATATTGGTTGTGAAACTAATTAAAAAAGGAAGTGCAAAAGGAAAAAGGAAATACTTCTATTATTAGATTTTTCTGATTTTAAGTGTTATTATTGACGACTTTGCATTTTTTGTTCCCTGTTGCTTATCTTAGCTTCAACTTTTTAGATTTGGATTAGCTACTACAAAACATTTTGCCATCAAAGATAAACATGAGCAAGGAGATTTTCATTCTGTCTATGAGGTAATAACTCTATGTTCTTTTTGTTTGTTTGTTTGGTTTTTGTTCCTTTTTTTCAAAAAAAAAAAAATAGCTGAGGCACTAGAGATCTCGTTTTTCTACTTTAAGAGAGGTGCCCTGGTATGGATTCCTAAAGGCTAAGGGCCTAGTCTCTTTATTCCCTTACCTAGCTGCCTTTTCTATTCTGAAAGGCTAAAGACTTTTGTAAAGACAAGTAGACAACTGAAGACTACAATAAAGCTCCATCGAAGTTTTTCTATCCCTTTTTTTATACTACTTATTCTTTTTCTTTTTTTTTTTCTCAATTTTTTTCCTTGTGTTTATCATGATGAGCTGAGGAAAAAGGACGATGTAGTCTTAATTTTCTTATGCATTCTCTAAAGTATTGTCGTATGGGATTGATCTTTGTTCTTCTATGCTTAATTGTGTTTTCAAGGAAGTTCATTTATTTTTTGACTAACTTATCATTGACCTTTGGACAGATGCATATGAGGCATTTGATGACAAAACTGCTCAGACAATTACATAGCCATATTTATACCATGGAAGGGATAAGGAAAGGTCATGCAGAAAAAAGTAGATAAAAGATATAGGCTTAGTTTGGTAATGCTGTAGATTTTAAAAAAAATGCTTTTAGCTGTGCTGAAAAAAAAAGCAGCTGTTTCAAGAAGCGGCTGAGTGTTTGGTAAATTGTAATTATAGTAGCTGTGCTAGTTCCAAAATCAGTAAATAGTGTTTGGTAAATTTTGAGGTGGAATTGCTGTGGGTATGTAAAATGACCAAAATAGACATGATATGAAATTTAAATATATATAATTGTTTTGGATATTTAAAAATACTTGTTTAACTTTAAAAACACATAATGTTATGATTTTAAATTTTTTAACAATAAATTTATGATAATTAATTCTCTTTTTTTTTAGTCTAATTATTACATCGGAATTCTTAGTGTTTCCTTTCCTTGGTTATTTCCCCCTCCCTCAAAATTTTTTATACACGTACTTGTATGAGATGATGAATCAATTTCTTTAGAGGAAAAACTTTGAAGATTGCAAATTTTACTCAAATGATAACACTTGTTTCATTGGATTGCTTAGTTAAATGTATCATGCAAGTTTTGATTAATTTGAACTTTAGGAGTTTACTTCTGATGGCAGAATTTGCTCACATGCTCACGGCTATAAGGCCCTATTTGCACCTTTTATCTTAAAAGTTTGTCCATGTACTTTTTTGTTATCCTTATTGTTTGATAAAACTGGTTATGGTCAGAATATGGCATCGTCAGGCACAATGATTTTAGTAAGTAGCAGAGTTTTCTTGCAACTTTGATCCCTGAAAGTTGGATACCTTTGTTCACATGTAATACCTTTGTTCATATATATTTTATAAGAAACAGGAAAGTTACCTTTGCTAATTTTTTTAAAACGCCATTGTTGATTAACTCTGGCCATTCCCAGATACATCTTCTCCTTATATCACCTTGTTTGCTGAATAACAGAACATAAAGTATATACCTACAAACTTTACAGTAACAGGAGTAACAAAACCCGATACTGAAACAAAACGATCTTCTGTTGATAATGCTAACAAAGTAGAGGGTACATGTTATAGAAATACAAAGAACCAAATACAAAATACAATCCCTCACACACACACACACACACTTAAATACAAACATATATATCCACACACACGTAAATGCAAATATATATCCATACACACACCCCACGTATATACCTACAAATACAAACTTAAGTCCTACAAATACACACGTATATACCTACAAACTTAACTCAAATGAAAAGATTTAAGTCGTATTCATTAAGCTTACTGCAATTTGATCACGTACTTCATCCATTTCCAGTGATAGTAAAGCTTCATTCTCTTCTACATTATTGTCATCTGGTTGATTCTCTTCATAAACGAAATCATCTAGATTATCCTCGACCCTTTGAAAATGTAGATCACGCTTACGATGCTTCCTAATGTAGTTATGGAGCGCCATTGTAGCAATAACTATTTTCACTTGCTTTGCAAACGCATAATTTGGCATGTCTTTCAAAATTTTCCACTTTTTCTTCCAGACACCAAATGTGCGTTCAATGATACTTCGAAGAGAAGAATGTGCTTGGTTAAATACCTCTTTATAGCCAGTTGGTCGACGACCCATTCGAAATTGTTCTAAATGGTATCGTTCTCCTCTATAAGGTCCAAGAAATCCTTTTAATTGTGGATAACCCGCGTCAACTAAATAGTATTTACCTATTGAGATACAAACACAAAGACTTAG
>NW_010364924.1:253628-284606 GCF_000414095.1 Morus notabilis | reverse complement strand
AGAAGAAAAATAAACGGAGGAAGAGAGCTTTGGCTAAGAGAGCGAGGTAGAGGCTGAGAGAGGCTGAGGGAGGGGGAGGCGAGAGAGCGAGAGTAGGCTGAGAGGCTGAGGCGAGAGAGCACGAGCGGAGGGAAAGGCTGAGAGTTTTCAGGGAGGGGCTGAGGGTGTGCTCGAGGACGAGGAAGAGAATCGGGTTATTTTAGGAATAACCAAAATTTCATTAATGGCTGAGTTTGGATTCCCGGACAATCTGAAATCAGAAGCAGCAAGTGAGCTGCTTCTGATTTCAGATGAAAAACAGCTTCCGGCTTTTTTAAAAATTTATTTTTATGTGTTTACCAAACACATTTTTCAGCTTTAGCTGAACAAAAAAGTACTTTTGGCTTCCTAGAAGCATTACCAAACGGAGCAATAGCTCCTAATATGAAAAACATTGGTAATTATTTGAATATTGATAATCCAAGTTGCTCCTCAAAAAATGTTCTTTGGCTATTCTTTAAATAATGGGGTGAGTCCTCTTTCCAGTAGTACTCATGGTTTTAGCTTCAATATTCCTACTGGTTTTAATCCTAATTAAATGTTGGTTCTGACTCCAATATTACTACTGGTTTTAATTTCGGTGTTACTTCAGGTTGTACCTCCAATATTACTAGTCTTATTCGTAACATTAGCTCCCGGTTGTTCAATCATTTGATAAGCAGAGTCATTCTTTGATAAATGATAACTGATTTTAGCTTGAATTTTTGCATTGATTTTACTTATGGAATTCATAATCGTGATAACTTTAAGGAAGAAATACTATCAGAAGGTTTACGGAAGAAACATAGAATAGTTTTGTCAAAAAAAAAAAAAAAAGGGAAACAAATACTTGGTAATGTGAACAAAAAATCTGGTGCCTTGAAAATTAATGAGGGTAGTATTGGTATGTTATTGCAGTCAAATAGTGTGTACTGCAAAGTTTGATGTATAATGCCTTGATGTCCTTTCTCTTTTATCAAATTGATTCTTGACTATTGCTTTGTTGGTATTTTTAAGTGTTTTATATTTCACTAATATTTACGGTTCTTTTTATTTATTTATTGAATTAGCTCTTAAGTGTTGCTTTGTGTTTTTTTTTTAATTTATTTTTATTTTTGTGTGTTTTGTTTACCAAATAAATAGTCGTCTTTTGTACAGGTTTTGCCTCAGAGTTGCATGGGCATTTAGAAAGAGCTAGAGGTATGAACTATTATTGCTGTCACAACAATGCTCTGTAATTGCTTTTTGAATTTTTATGGGAGAATGCATGCTTTTTAAAAATAATAATAATAATGAAAACGATCAATGACAAGAGTAGTATGAGTATTATTTGTGGGTGACAGTATGTTGCATATTATAAAATTTAATATTCTTGTATTGATTCTCTATTTGATTTCTCTTTTGGTTTCAAATTTAAGGAAATCGTAATCTCCTATCAATAGTGGAAGCAGGCAAAATGAGGATGGAGCATTAATTCTCTATTTTTTCTCCTATTTCAATTCCTATTGATCATATCTTGCAAAAATATTACTAGAGCAGTTTCAAACATTATGGAAGGTCAAAAATAAGAATTTTTCAAATTTGTATAAAAAGGTGAAGAAACGATCCTCTTGGGGGTGGTACAGTTTATTCTTTATATGTTTTGCTCTACGTCACTTGTTTGTAACTTTGTGTAACAAATTTTATCATCATAACATTTCTTTTCTTCTCCATATTTCTTAAGCATATAAGGTTACTTCACACTTGTTCGATCATGAAGGAAATTCTCACTACTGTTCATTTTACATTGAGAACATCTTATAGAGCTAGCTATATTTTAGCTTAGGTAAACGACTATATGAGCAAAATTTTACAACAATAAATGATCTTTTTTATTGAGAACTTTTTTTTTTTATCTTGCATATCTGAGTTTCATCTGTTACATTGAGAACAATTTTTTTTATTGAGCACATAAACATTTCCTTATTTATGTTCTATTAATAGCTTGGTTTATGCATCCTCTCTTTCTTGGCACAGATTTTACTAAGTTTCCTTATGCTATGAGAAATGCATTCTCTGCTATTGGCGATAATGAGATGAAGCTTATGTGCTCCAATGTGTCGATGTGCATTCTAACATTGTATTTATTTCCTTTGTTCTCCTCATTTTTTTATTTTTTTTTCCTTTACTTGAAACTGGAAGTTTAACACGTACATATTCTTCTTCTATTGTAGAAAATTTCCCAGTTCTTGAAGCCGCAATGAAAGCAAAGAAAAAAGAAAAAAAAAATAAACAAAAAATGAAAAATGAAAAAAAAAGGGTGGAAAGGAGGAAAAGATCTAGTGAAAGGGGAATAATCATTTGGCTTTTGTGGCACATTAGATATTGACCGGTAGATAGTGGAATAAGAAGGGCTATTGAAAAAGGGATTGCTAAACTGTGATGAATATGTCTATCTTTGTTCTTTTGCACAATAGTTACTGAAAAATTAAAATACCATTGTCAAAAATGGCTTCAAAAAATGACAAAAAAAATAGAACATTGTCAAAAAGCCCCCAGCATGCGTAGTGGGACGCCCAGGAGTCGAGATGGGTAAAAAATTTATATTTTTATTTATCTTTTGCATTCTAAAATTAAAATACCATTTTTAAGAATTAATACAACAAGCGGCACCATTTTTTGATGAATATTCTATTTGTTATAATTTTCTTTATTTTTCACCTTTAAAAAATAAAATAAAATAAAAATGACGTTAAAAAATTATGAAATTTTGCAGACACGATCCTTACATTTTTTGGGCATGCCTGCAAAAAATGACAAAAAAATAAAACTCTGTCAAAAAGCCCCCAGCCTGCGTAGTGGGAAGCCCAGGGGCCGGGATTGGTAAAAAATTTATATTTTTATTTATCTTTTGCATTCTAAAATTAAAATGTGATTTTTAAGAATTAATGCAAGAAGCGATACCATTTTTTGATGAATATTCTATTTGTTATAATTTACTTTATTTTTCATCTTTAAATAATAAAATAAATAAAAACGACGTCAAAAAATTATGAAATTTTACAGACATGATCCTTACATTTTTCTGGGCATGCCTGCAAAAAATGACCTTAAAAAATGATGAAAAAAGTAAAACACTGTCAAAAAGCTCCCAGCTTGCGTCGTGGGACACTCAGGGGCCGGGACGGGTTAAAAATTTACATTTTTATTTATCTTTTGCATTCTAAAATTAAAATGCGATTTTTAGGAGTTAATGCAACAAGTGGCACCATTTTTTTTATGAATATTCTATTTTTTATAATGTTCTATATTTTTCGTACTTGAAAAATAAAATAAAGTAAAAATGACGCCAAAAAATTATGAACTTTGCAGACACGATCCTTGCTTTTTTTGGGGCATGCTTGGAAAAAAAGACCTCAAAAATAAATAAATAAAAAGAAAAATGTTGTGTAAAAGACCCAGATAGGAGTAATGGGGCTCCCAGGGGCCGGGATGGGTCAAAACTTAACCTTTTATTTATGTTTTGCATTCTAAAATTAATGCACGATTTTTAAGAATTAATGCAACAAACAGTACCATTATTTGATGAATATTCTATTTTTTTATTATTTTCTCTATTTTTCATCTTTCAAAAATAAAATAAAATAAAAAAGACGTCAAAATATTATAAAATTTTGCAGACACGATCATAACATTTTTCTGGGCATGCCTGTAAAAAATGGCCTAAAAAAATTACAAAAAAAAGTAAAACACTGTAAAAAATCCCCTAGGCTGCGTAGTGGGACACCCAGGGGCCGGGATGGGTAAAAAATTTACATTTTTATTTATCTTTTGCATTGTAAAATTAAAATACGATTTTTAGGAATTAATGCAACAAGCGCCACCTTTTTTTTTTATGAATATTCTATTTTTTATGATGTTCTATATTTTTCGTACTTGAAAAATAAAATAAAGTAAAAACGGCGTCAAAAAATTATGAAACTTTGCAGACACGATCCTTGCTTTTTTTGGGGCATGCCTGCAAAAAAAAGACCTCAAAAATAAATAAATAAAAAGAAAAATGTTGTGTAAAAGACCCCGATTAGCGTAGTGGGGCTCCCAGGGGCCGGGATGGGTCAAAACTTAACCTTTTATTTATGTTTTGCATTTTGAAAATGCACGATTTTTAAGAATTAATGCAACAAGCAGTACCATTATTGATGACTATTCTATTTTTATTATTTTCTCTATTTTTCGTCTTTCAAAAATAAAATAAAATAAAAAAGACGTCAAAAGATTATAAAATTTTGCATACACGATCATTACATTTTTCTAGGCATGCCTACAAAAAATGACAAAAAAAAGTAAAATACTATCAAAAAGCCTCCGGCCTGCGTAGTGGGACGCTCAGGGGCCGGGATGGGTAAAAAATTTACATTTTTATTTGTGTTTTGCATTCTAAAATTAATAAGCGATTTTCAAGAATTAATACAACAAGCGGCACCATTTTTTGATGAATATTCTATTTGTTATGATTTTCTTTATTTTTCGTCTTTGAAAAATTAAATAAAATAAAATGACGTCAACAAAATTTTGAAATTTTGTAGACACGATCCTTACATTTTTTTGGGCATTCCTACAAAAAATGGCCTCAAAAAATTACAAAAAAAGTGAAAACGCTGTCAAAAAGCCCTCGGTCCGCGTAGTGGGGCGCCTAAGGGTCGGGATGGGTAAAAAATTATAGTTTTCTTCATGTTTTGTATTCCAAAATTAATAGGCGGTTTTAAGGATTTGATGCAACAAGCGGCACCATTTTTTGATGAATATTCTATTTTTTATGATTTTTTATGATTTTTTATATTTTTCGTATTTAAAAATAAAATAAAGTAAAAATGAAGTGAAAAAATTATGAAATTTTGCAGACATGATCCTTACATTTTTTAGGGCATGCCTACAAAAAAAAAGAACGCAAAAATAAATAAATAAAAAGAAAAATGCTGTCTAAAAGACCCCGAGAGGCGTAATGGGGCTCCAAGGTGTCGGGATGGGTAAAAAATTAACCTTTTATTTATTTTTTCATTCTAAAATTAATACACGATTTTTAAGTATTAATGCAACAAGCAGCACCATTATTTGATGAATATTCTATTTTTTTTATGATTTTCTATATTTTTCGTCCTTCAAAAATAAAATAAAATAAAATAAAAAGATGTCAAAATATTACAAAATTTTGTAGACACGATCATTACATTTTTTTGGGCGTGCCTGCGAAAAATGACAAAAAAGTAAAACGCTGTCAAAAAGCCTTCGGCCCGAGTAGTGGGACGGACGCCCAGAGGCCGAGATGGTTTAAAAATTTACATTTTTATTTATGTTTTGCATTCTAAAATTAATATATGATTTTCAAGAATTAATACAATAGGCGACACCATTTTTTGATGAATATTCTATTTTTTTATGATTTTCTTTATTTTTTGTCTTTGAAAAATTAAATAAAATAAAACGACTTCAACAAAATTTTAAAATTTTGTAGACAAGATCCTTACATTTTTCTGGGCATTCTTACAAAAAAATGGCCTAAAAAAATCACAAAAAAGGGAAAACGCTGTAAAAAAGACCCGGTTCGCATAGTGGGGCGCCTAAGGGCCGGGACGGGTTAAAAAATTATATTTTTTTTTATGTTTTGCATTCCAAAATTAATAGACGGTTTTAAGGAATTGATGCAACAAGCGGCACATTTTTTTTATGAATATTCTATTTTTTATGATTTTCCTTTTTTTTGTCTTTGAAAAATAGAATAAAATAAAAGACGTCAAAAAATTATGAAATTTTACACACACTATCCTTGTATTTTTCTGGGCATGTCTGTAAAAAAAGGCCTAAAAAAAAGAAAAACGTTGTGTAAAAGTCCCTGGTCGACATAGTGGGGCGCCCAGGGGCCGAGATGGGTAAAAATTTAACATTTTGATTTATGTTTTGCATTCTTAAATTAATATATGATTTTTAGGAATTAATGCAACGAACACAACCATTATTTGATGAATATTCTATTTTTTATGATTTTCTCTATTTTTCATCTTTGAAAAATAAAATAAAATAAATGACGCTAACAAGTTCTGAAATTTTATAGACACGATGCTTACATTTTTCTGGGCATGCTTGCAAAAAAATGATAAAAAAAGTAAAACGCTGCTAAAACGCTCTCGGCCCGCGTAGTGGGGCGCCCAGGGGCTAGGATGGGTAAGAAATTTATATGTCTATTTATGTTTTGTGTTCTAAAATTAATATATGATTTTAAGGAATTAATGCAACAAGCGACACTATTTTTTTATGAATATTCTATTTTCTATGATTTTCTTTATTTTTCACCTTTACAAATTAAAATAAAATAAAAACGATGTCAAAAAATTATGAAATTTTGTAAGCACGATCCATGCACATTTCGGGACATGCCTGTAGAAAAAGGCAGTAAAAATGAAAAAAATAAAGAAAAACGATGTGTAAAAGCCCCCGGCCCGCGTAGTGGGGCGCCCAGGGGCCTGGATAGGTCAAAAAGTAACATTTTTATTTATGCTTTGCATTCTAAAATTAATTCACGATTTTTAGGAATTAATGCAACAAGCAGCACCATTAATTGATGAATATTCTATTTTTATGATTTTATCTATTTCTCATCTTTAAAAAATAAAATAAAAAAAATGACGTCAAAAAATTCTGAAATTTTGCATACGTGCTTACATTTTTCTGTGCATGCTCGCAAAAAATGGCCTCAAAAAATGACAAAAAAAGTAAAACACTGCCAAAAAGTCCTCGGCCCGTGTACTGGGGCGCTTAGGGACCAGGATGGGTCAAAAATTTATATTTTTACTTATGTTTTGCATTCTAAAATTAATATATGATTTTAAGGAATTAATGCGAAGAGCGGCAGAATTTTTTGTTGAATATTCTATTTTTTATGATTTTTTTTTATTTTTCACCTTTGTAAAATAAAATAAAAACAAGGAAATTATGAATTTTGCATACCCGATCCTTATATTTTTCTGGGCATGCCTGCAAAAAATAGACTCACAAAATGACATAAAAAGTAAAATGCTGTCAAAACGCCCCGGCCTTGCGTAGTGGGGCGCCCAGGGGCCAGGATGGGTCAAACACTTACATTTTTGTTTATTTTTTGCATTCTAAAATTAATATACGACTTTAAGGACTTAATGAAACAAGCGTCACCATTGTTTGATGAACATTCTATTTTATATGATTTTCTTTACTTTTCATCTTTGAAAAATAGAATAAAATAAAATAACGTCAAAAAATTTTGAAATTTTGCTGACACGCTTACATTTTTCTGGGTATGCCTGCAAAAAATGGCTTCAAAAAATGACAAAAAAAGTAAAACGTTGTAAAAAAGCCCCCGGCCCACGTAGTGGGGGGCACAGCGGCAGAGATGGGTAAAAAATTTACATTTTTATTTATGTGTTGCATTCTAAAATTAATCTACGATTTTTAGGAATTAATGCAACAAACGACACCATTTTTATTTTTTATGAATATTCTATTTTTATATGATTTTCTTCACTTTTCATCTTAGAAAAATAAAATAAAATAAAAATGACGTCAACAAATTATGAAATTTTGCATACACGATCCTTACATTTTTCTGAGAATGCCTACCAAAAATGGCCTCAAAAAATGACAAAAAAGTAAAACACTGTCGAAAAGTCCCTAGCTTCGTAGTGGGACGCGCAGAGGCCGGGATGGTAAAAAATTTATATTTTATTTATCTTTTACATTCTAAAATTAAAATAGGATTTTTATGAATTAATGCAACAAGTGGCACCATTTTTTGATGAATATTTTATTTTTTATGAGTTTCTTTATATTTCATCTTTGAAAAATAAAATAAAATAAAACGACGTCAAAAAATTATGAAATTTTACAGACACGATCTTTGCATTTTTCTCGACATGCCTGCAAAAAAAGGCCTAAAAATGACAAAAAAAAGTAAAATCATAACTCGATGAAATAGAGTTATTTAGCACACTTTTAGACTTGTGATTGCTTATTTTCTTAAAATAAAATGCCTTAGTGTTAGTATTTTGTATAGCATTAGTTAGTTTTTCTTTATTTGATACAAGGTTGATATTTGTCGAGCAATCTGGATTTAGTTCTCATTTCCGATGCAAGTGTGATGACTCTGGGCGTATAGTGCAGGAAGTCCAAGGGTAGTGTTGGTGAAAGCACTTTGAAAGAAACGCACGGTTAAAGGTGGAGGCAGGAATGCACCCGTTGCTATAGCAATGCTGCGGCAAAGCTACAGCAAAGCAGATACAGCCAAGATGTGCAACCTGGCGCAGTTTTTCCTACAGCTGGTAGTGGTCCAAACGCTGACGTTGTCAAGACAGGACATCTGTAAGAGCACTAGAAGGGGGGACCATCAGTTTTGACTCTCAGGCAGACACATGTAATTAGGGCACCTCAACCTGCCCTAGTATAAAAGGAAAAGAAGAGCTTTGTACGGCGGGCAGCCAGAGAAAAAGAGGGAGGCGCACATAATTCTTGGTATGAGCTGAGAAGAGAAAAAAAGGGAGTACAGGAGGAATTTGGGCACTGATTTCTGGAGCTGAAGGGGGAGTACAACACCTCTGACATAAGGGAGCATAGAGACACACTTGCTTAGCTCAGATTTTAGCTTAGCCATTTTCTTCCTCTTTCTGTATTTTCTCTCTGTGAACTAATGGATATGATTATTGTTATTATTTCTGATTTTATTGAACTAAACACGAGCTAAATTATTTAGCTAGGATATTGATGGAACCAAAGTTACAATGAAGATCTATTTACTATTTTGATTGATTGTGTAATTTCCATCATGTTTATTCAAGTGTGCTGGTTGTCTAATTCTTATGAAATGACATGCCTTCATTTAGTGGAAAATATAAACTTAAACTAATTCTGGAAAGGTTAGTTTAGTTAGATTTAGCTTGGATAATATAAGGGAATAATATAGGAATATATTATTGTCTTGTACAACCCATTAAAATTGGTGCTTAACTTCAGGTTTTGTAAACTAAAGTGCGTAGGAATATGTTGGTTTTGGTTTAAGAAACTATAAGCATAGATATGTCAGAAGATGATTATGCAGAATTTTAGGTTGACTGGATGAACTTTTCTATAGCAATCATATAGCAAAACATGGTCAGAGTTGTAATCGAGGGGAAATCAGTAATCCTAGCCGTTACCCATCATTGATTCACAGCTTAGAGCTTAGATCCTGTTGAGTTTTACCTCTTGTTTGCATTTCAATCACATCCGTTTATTTTACTCATTTATTTTACTTAATTAATATCAATTTGGCACTCGAATCATTCTCGATCACTTTAGCACAACTGGTTTTTGTAATCAATTCCTTATTAACTCAGTCCCTGTGGAGACGATACTTTTACTCACTACTGTATTACTTGTTCGATTACGTGCGCTTGCATGGAGTCATTTTTATGCATAGGATTTTTGGCAAACAAGTTTTTGGCGCCGCTGCCGGGGACTGTGATTAGTGAAAATTATTATAGAAATCAGTTTTTGTTCATTTTAATTCAAGTTTTCCTCTGTTAGTCACGGTCACTCCTTTTGTTCTTCTGCAGGTTTAATTTTCTTGCATGAATAAACCAAGGGATACATACTTGATTCCCTTAGACCCTGAGATTGAAAGAACGTTTAGAGCAAGAAGAAGAGAACAATAAGGATTTGCTGGAATAGAAGAAATGGCTGACAGAGCAAGTGGAAATAATCAAGGTAACCATGGTGTAGCAATGGAAGAGGATAGGGATAGGGCAATCAGAGATTATTTATGATTTTCTTTATTTCTCGTCTTTAAAAAATAAAATAAAATAAAAACGACGTCAAAAAATTATGAAATTTTACAGACACGATCTATACATTTTTCAGGGCATGCTTATAAAAAAAGGCCTCAAAAATAAAAAAATAAAAAGAAAAACACTGTGTAAAAGCCCCCGGCCCGCGTGGTGGGGCGCCCGGGGGCCGGGATAGGTCAAAAATTAACATTTTTATTTATGTTTTGTATTCTAAAATTAATAAACATTTTTTTGGAAATTAATGTAACAAGCAGCACCATTAATTGATGAATATTCTATTTTTTTTTTATTTTCTCTATTTTTCTACTTTGAAAAATAAAATAACAAAAATGACGTCCAAAAATTTTGAAATTTTGCACACACGATGTTTACATTTTTCTGGCCATGCTTGCACAAAATGGCCTCAAAAAGTGTCAAAAAAAATTAAAACGCTGCCAAAAAAACCCTCGGTCCACGTAGTGGGGCACCTAGGGGCCAGGATAGGTAAAAAAGTTTCTGAGCATGCCTGCAAAAAATGGCCTCAAATTATGGAAAAAAAACGCTGTCAAAAAGCACTCGGCCCGAGTATAAGTACATACAAAAATTAAACTACTTTTTTCTTAAGCTCCAAGTAAGAGAAAAGGATAAATAACATGTAAGTAAAAGTATAAAAAGTTGAAGTGCATAGATGGAAATAAAAATTAAACTGCTTTTTCTTAAATTATAAGTTAGAGGAAATAGTAGATAAAAAGTAAGTAAAAGTATAAAAGATAAAGGGTATAAATGCACAAAAGATGAAGAGTATAAATGGAAACACAAATTAGATCTTTTTTTAAAGTCTAAAAAAGAAAAAAGAGTAGATAACAAGTAAGTAAAAAGTATAAAAGGTGAAAGGCATAAATAGAAATAAAAATTAACCGCTTTTTTTTAAGCTCGAAGTAAGAAAAAAGAGTAGATAACAAGTAAGTGAAAAGTAGAAAATATGAATGGTATAAATGGAAAAAAAAAAATTTGTGACACCCATCTGTTTTAAGACGTCTTTTTTCTTAAACTCTAAGAAAGAGAAAAGAATAGATAACAAGTGAGTAAAAAGCACAAACGATGAAGAGGATAAATGGAAACAAAAGTTAACCTCTTTTTATTAAACTCGAAGTAAGAGAAAAGAGTAGGTAACAAGTAAGTGAAAAGTAAAAAAAATTAAGGGTAAAAATGGAAAGTGATACAACTCATTAGGTGGTTCAAGCTTATCCATTACACATTCCAAGTGGGCCAATTACAAGAGCTGTAACACTCCAAGGAATTAAATGAGATTAATTAAGATAATTAAGATTTATTAGTGTGCCTAATCTAGTTTAATTAATTTATTATTGATTAATAAATGTTTCTGACGTGTAAATTTAAATAATTCCAAAGTATATATTTAGATGATTCCAAGGAATTTAAATATTTAATTATTTACATTTTTACCCCAGAAGTGTGTGTAGACACATTTTCTGGACTGTCATTTTAAACGTTGGACACTTGTCTTTTCTTTTTCATTTTCTTTCCTTTTTCCTTTTTCCTTCTTTTCTTTTCTTTCACGTGCATTGCACACTCTCAGTCTCTCTCACTCTCATTCCCTCACTTTCTCTCTCTCCCGTTTTTGCTTCAAATCAACCGGATCTTGAATCAAAGAAGGATTTAAAGAAGTTTCAACGTCAAGAGAATGATTTGAGGTTAGATTTCTGAAAAACCTCTCTTGAATCTCAAATTTTTCAGATTAGAAAACCTATTTTGGTTCAAAATGGATTTTCATGGATTTCTGGAGTTAAATGTTTGTGATGGAGCTATCCATGTTACCACAGCGGTGGACTGGATCCTGCTCAACAGATAAAAATATATCCATTGTAGAGTGAGATTAAGAGATAGAAAACACTATAAAAGGCTTATCTCCCTCACAACATTCTCAACTCTTCTACATCACTCTCAAGTCTCAACTCCACTCTATCTCTCTGATTCTTATAGCTTTCTCTCTCGATTCCTAACTTTCTCTTATCTTTCTCTCTGATTTCCTAACTTTCTCTTATCTCGTTCATTTATAAATTTCAATCAAATTGAAGACATCCCGAAAAATAGGTAGTCTACTCATTATTTTTGTATAATATTTTATTATTTAATGGAAATTTACATTGTTTATTGTTTATAAATATTTTTGTTAACATTATTATTTTTTTTTTTTTACAGAAAATGGCGGAATCAAATATTCCTGATTTTGGAGATCAACCATTTTATGATGATGAAATTTTGATGCACAACTCCAACCCCACTAATGAGGGTAATGTTCCGCTTGATGACCAATCGGTGCACAACGAGGGTACAAGAGAACATGCAAGGGGAAAAAGACTGCGCACAGCTCATGCATGGCAACATTACACGGAGGAGCTATGACCAAATCTAAAAACAGGTGAAATTAAAATCCGTGCGGTTTGTAAATATTGTAAAAAAATACTTTTCTAACAAAAAATGTGGGGGTACAAGCCATCTCAATAGGCATTGGAATACATGTCTGCAATTACACTAAGGTGGTGGTGTGGACTCCCGCCAACAAACACTTTCACTCACAAATCAAGGTTTACAAAAATTTTCATATGATGCACAATGTGCTCGCGAGGCACTAGCTAAATTTTTAGCTAGTGCAGAATTACTATTGTCTTTTATAGATGATGAAGCATTTAAAGAATTTATTCATATTGAATTTTTTTCACAATTTAAAAGGGTCAGTAGAAACACAACTAGAGCTAATTGCATGAAAGTTTTTTATGCAATAAGACAATCGCTTGTTGATAATTTTAGGTCTTTTAATGCTACAGTCTCTTGCACATCTGATCTTTAGGAGGGTTGTAATAAAACTGGTTATTTATGCGCTACAGCTCATTATGTTGACGGGGATTTGGTTTTGCAAAAGTGAATTATTGGTTTTCGTTTATGTCCTTTTCCACATAATGCAAATGATATTTTTTCTGCTATTATGGTAATTTTTAATTTTATGGCATTGAAGATAAAATTTTAACCATTAGTTTTGATAATGCATCAATAAACACAGCTGCTATCAACATGTTCAAAGCAAATTTGAAACCGCCTTTTGGTGGAGAATTTTTTCATCAATGTTATGCATGTCATATCATAAACTTAGTAGTCCAAGCTGGTATTGAAAGTATATCCCATCATCTAACTAAAATTAGAGAAGTGTTATCTTTCATCTCAAGTTCGGGAGCTCGGCTCCAAGAATTTTGACAATATTGCAGAAATAGCCATATGAGGCTAAGAAAGTTTCCAACAAATGTTCGAAATAGGTGGAACTCCACCTACTTAATGTTGAAAACTGCTATTCCGTATCAACAGATAATCACTATATATGTGAACACTAAGCATAGTGAGCATTTTATTTATGATACAGATTGGAAGATTGGTGAGTACTTTTTAAAATTTTTAGAAGTATTCTACAATGCTACCGAATTACTTTCTGGTGTGTATTATCCTACTGCTCATCTTGTTTTGCATCAATTATTTAATATTTCTGAAACATTTGCTTATTATAGGCATAATGATATTTTTGCACCCATAGTAAGTCAAATGGAAAGAAAATTAAAAAGTTACTAGGCCGGTTGTCCAATTTTATATGCATTAGCAATAATTTTAGATCCTAGATGTCAATTAGATGGTACAGAATCTTTGACGTCTGCTACAACAAATAATTTATCTATTGATATAGAACTAACCATTGATGATGCAAGGAAAATGTTAGAAGATAGATTTGCATTGTATGAAAAAAATACGAAACAGGACAACAACAACAGTCAACTTCGACTTCAAAGAGTAGTGTCGGTCCTCAAGGTTCATCATGCAGCTTCTTGAAGAGAAAAGAGAAAGCATCGGGATCATCATCAACACATGGACCGTCTTCAGAACTTGTCAAATATTTTGAGTCAAATTTTATAATTGATGACGACAAACTAGACATCTTACAGTGGTGCAAGAGCAAACAAGATTGTTTTCCAACATTATCTATTATAGCACGTGACATTTTGACAACTCCAGTGTCCACAGTAGCATCAGAGCGAGCATTTTGTGTAAGCAATCAAATTCTTAACGATAAGAGGAGTATAATGTACCCGAATATCTTGGAGGGGCTAATGTGCATGAAAGAATGGGGAGATACAAGAAGACGAAAACAACATTACACAGATGAAACAATTCTAGACTATTTTTCAAACTCAGACATAACATAATCTTCTGGAAGTAATTCAGCCACAATGTAATTTAATTATCCTTGTATACTGCACTATTTTTTCCTTCGCTAAGGTTTTGTCTCGATCTCCCCACAGGTTTTACTTAGCAAGATTTTTAACGAGACAGTCATTTATTTGTAATTATTCATATTATTTCAATAAAATCACAACTTTTTAGGGCATATGATATATTTCATTTTTTTGTCATTAAATATGATAAAAAATGCAAATCGAGTGTAATCTGGTCAACCGATAGCAGAGAAGTAGTAATCCACCAATCGACCGGTGATGCCTCTACCAGTCGACCACTGAGGTCGACCGGTTGAGGTACCACCGACCCTGGGCAGGGCTGTGCCTGGGCAGGGCTGTGCCTGGGCCTGTGCTGGTCCGTGCGTAGTCCTTCACGGGCCTATGTCGTGCCTGGTCTGGGTGTGCCTGAGTCTTCAACGGGCCATGGTCGTGCCTGGGCCGCAGGTTGAGAAAATAAGGCCCAACCCAGCCCTAGTCATTCAGACGTACCGGGCTGGCCCGGCCCGTAACATTAAAAAGCCAGACCGTGCCAAATCGTGCACTGCCAGACGAATTGACACAGCTAATTAGAACTGAGTTCTAATTCCAATATAGAACTAAAAAATCATCATTGCAATTGAAAATCCGCTGTAGCTCATTGGTTAATACTTGAGTTTAGTATCCGGGTTCGAATCCCGGCAGCGGAAATTAACTTTTTAAAGAATACTTTTTTTTAAAATTATAATGTGAATGTTTTAAATTTTTTTGAATTATGAATTTTAGGGGTTGTTTGGTTGGGAGATTCGTGTCTTGATTTGAATTATGATTTGTGGTTTATTATAGTATTTTTTTTATAAAAAATACATATAAATTAAAAATTAAACACATATAAATCAAAAATAATTTTAATCTCATAATTTTAATTCATGAACCAAACATCTCTTTATTTATTTACTTATTAATGGAAGAAACTTATCATTTTTTTCTTTTTAACTTTTTTTGGAGTTAGATTCCTTAAAAAAAAAAAGAAAAAAAGAAGTTACCAGACTTCCATTCCATTACTGCAAAGCTCCATACTTGTCGTTTAGGCCATCGATGATCGATTCCGATTCGATCCGAAATCCTTGATTTACTACACTTCAATGGCAAATGGAATTGCCCTTTGGGCTTGGATTTCTGCTACAGTAGCCCTACTTCTTCGATTCGTTTGGCACGTAATCAATGGCAGAAGGAGCAGGAAACGAGCCGTGGGGTTCTTCCATCCCTACACCAACGACGGCGGCGGAGGAGAGAGAGTTCTGTGGTGCGCCGTCAAGGCATTTCAGGAGGAACTCCCCGACCTTGACTGCGTCGTCTACACCGGCGACCACGATGCCTCGCCTCAGACCTTGATGGCTCGAGCCCTTGACCGATTCGGAGTCAAACTCATTCATCCACCTAAGGTAATCAATTTAATTTGAATAAAATTTCCTTGCGATTTCTTCTCTTAATTGGATTCATATATAATATATGTGATTCTAGTTTTTGTTTTTCTTAATCAAATTTTGATTGGTTAAGCAAGTTTTGAGGGTTTTTTTTACAAGTGTAATTAGCTCTTAAACCCCGTAAAGAAACGGTGAAACATGTAAAATATAATAGCTCTTAAAATTTCTATTTGCATTCAAAATTTATGTAAAAATCTGTTATAAACTAGGCACTGAAATATCAGTTGAAAAATTGGTTTAATTTCAATGTGGAGGGAGGTCTTTTCCTGGGTTAATCAGCTCAGTAACAATAAGCAGCAGCAGGGTTTTTTCTACTTTGAGATTAGGATTGCTAATGACTAAATTTTGGTTTTCAAGATGATAAATGAGCTGCCATGAAGTTACTTATAATTCACAAACACTACAATATTTCAATGCTCAGGTGGTGCATTTGTATAAAAGGAAGTGGGTGGAAGAAACGACTTATCCTCGGTTCACTATGATTGGGCAAAGCCTTGGTTCTGTATACCTCTCTTGGGAAGCTTTGTGCAGTTTCACCCCTTTATATTATTTTGATACTAGTGGATATGCTTTTACATATCCACTTGCCCGGATGTTTGGATGCAAAGTTATCTGCTATACCCATTATCCTACGATCAGTGTAGACATGCTATCTCGTGTTCGTGATCAGAATTCTATGTACAACAATGATGCTTTGATTGCTCGAAGGTGTGAATTGACTCCTTAGATCTTTTTTATGAATATTGAATACTACGCTCTTGTTGCACTAAATGTTGGGCCATCATGTTGAAAACATGTGTTGTTAGACTATTGAACTACTGATAACAATTCCTTTATTCCTCAAAGGTTATATTTGTGGTTGTTAAATTGCATATTTGTGTTGTCGTGATTCTTGCACAAATTTTTGGTCAAATATGTTTAAGATAATTTTGGAACCTGATGATAAATCTCAGTCCTATACATTTACCAGGACGCTGTTGTTTCAGCTTTCATCTCTTCAGGATTTTCAGTAGAATTGAGAAACTATGTATTACCTTTGTCTGCTTTAATGCAAAACCTCATAGATCTTCTCTTGTGGCAGTGTTTGGCTATCAAGGATCAAAATCATCTATTACACTTTATTCAGCTGGATGTATGGCTTTGTAGGATCTTGTGCCCATCTTGCTATGGTTAACTCTTCATGGACTCGGTCTCACATTGAGAAGCTTTGGAAGATCCCAGATCGTACAAAGCGAGTCTATCCTCCTTGTGATACCTCTGGACTTCAGGTTTGTAATCTTTTGTTTCTATTTTTCTACATAATTATATCAGAAAATCCGTGCATGATTGGACAAGATCTTTGTAGCAGGACCTGCATTGAATTTTTTGTACTGTTAGTACAATCAAGCCAAAATTTCCTGTCCCTAATCAATCACCATCGTTTATCTGCTTCAATGCGGTACTTTTTTTTTGTTCATGGCATATTGCACTATCGTGACCATGCTTTTCCAATTCTTACTTTTCAAACATGTATCTTAATATTTGTTGTCAATCACTTGTGAGTTTTTAACTAGCATTACTGAAACAGGTACTTCCTTTAGAAAGGTCAGCTAAGCCCCCCAAGATTATATCCGTTGCTCAATTTCGTCCAGAAAAGGTGGGCATATGAGCAGAAGGTACTAAATTTTTTGGCCGCTCCATTCTGAGGCCTTTGGTTTTTATCACAAACCCTTTGTAACTTGGTTCTTCTCTCCCAGGCACACACTCTCCAACTTGAGGCCTTCTCAGTTGCATTAGGAAGTCTAGATGCCAACTTGCCAAGACCTAAGCTCCAGTTTGTCGGCAGTTGTCGTAATAAATCGGACGAGGAAAGACTACAAAATTTGAAGAATAGAGCAGTTGAACTGAAGGTGGACTCAGATGTGGAATTCCATAAAAATCTTACATACAGGTCTGTTCCTGAAACTTATTTGTGGCGTGTTTTAGTCTTGTAGTTAAATGTTTTGGCAGGAACATCCAGAATGCGTATCTGTGATGTGAAAAGCCACGAGAAACTTTGTGAATCTAGAGCTCATTTTATTGGCTTTCATAAGAAATTAAGAAATGAAATGAATTTCCCTCTTTTCGAAAGTTTGGTGATTATGGCTCTGTTCCCTTATTTGTTAAAGCCCCAAAGAAAAACTCTTAACTAGCACACAATATGTAGCTGGTGAAACTTGAAAGAGATGAATACAAATTTAATGACGATCACAATGTTCTAGCATGCTCTCTCTCTCTTTTTTTTTTTTTTTTTTCTGGGAACCAACTGTTTTCTATCTGTTGGATTTTTGTTCTCTTTCTTAGTATCAGTTAATTTTGACATCTTCAGGGATCTGGTGAAACTTTTGGGAGGTGCCATCGCCGGGATTCATTCCATGACTGATGAACACTTTGGCATTAGCGTGGTAGAGTATATGGCTGCGGGCGCCATCCCAATTGGTAAGCACCCCTGCTGATTTTTTTTTTGGTCAAGAAAGTTCATATATATTCTGCCTCATTTTAATGTTTTTTATGTGCACCGACCTACCTTGTTTTCCTTTCTTGCTGCTTCAGCTCATAATTCTGCTGGCCCGAAGATGGATATTGTTTTGGAAGAAGGTGGACTGCAAACCGGATTTCTCGCCTGCACCGTGGATGAATATGCAGACGCTATTCTCAGTATCATTGAAATGCCAGAGACCGAGAGGCTCAAGATGGCTTCAGCAGCTAGGAGACGAGCTAGCAGATTTTCGGAGCAAAGATTTTTCGAAGATTTCAAAGCTGCCATACGACCAATTCTAAACCATGTGTCCAAATGATAGACAAACAACACATACTGGCATACAAATACTCAGTTAAGGTAGAGCTATTTAATAGAGACGTTATCTGCTTTTCATGATTTTGTGATGGCGAGTACTTGGATTGGTAAATGAAGCTTTATTATTGGAGGTAATAAGTAATTGGGCAGTTCTGATTTCCAACGTATAATTGAAGGAAGCGAAGAACAAGAACAACAGTTTTATGTTCCGGAAAAAACGCGGGACAAAAAAAAGCCAATATCAACTTTTTCTCTCTGAAAAAACATTTTAATGTTGTGATGCTCCCACTTTTAGCAATTTTTTATTTAAAAATATATACAGAGCAATGGAACCTAAACCGCCGGGTCCCCACCCAATTTTTATTGGGATTCCTCTTAATTTTGTTTGATCGTACGTCCTGGGGATTTTTACCAGTGACTCTTATTTTTCATTTTGGAATCATTTAGCGGTTATTTTCACAAATAACCTCCAAAACAGCCTTACTCCTAGTTTGCAATCAACATTTTGAGATTCTTAGTTGAGCATTGTTCACTTGATCTTGAACTTTTAATTTTGACAAATTAGTCATTTAACTTCTGTTTTGTTTTTTGACTTTTAATTTTGATAAATTAGTCATTTAACTTTTGTTTTGTTTTTTTTTTTTTTTTACTGTTTTGATCTCTAGCTACTGACAAAAAGTTTTTGAAATTTCAGAGAAAACATCATGTCCTAGTTGCACGATAAATGAATTTTTTCACAAATATTTGTGTTAAATATAAAATATATATATTCTCAAAAAAAATATAAAATATATATTCTCCTCATTATTATTAAAACAAAGCTAGAACATTTTGCATTTAAGGTAACTATTTCTATAAAGGATTATCTTAGAAATTGCAAGACCATTCTCCAATTGTAGTGTGAAGGACCAAAACATCCTAAAAATTAAAATTTAAGCAGTAATTTATCAAATTTAAAAGTTTGTGGATCGAAGTGGCATGTGTCATAATTCAATGACTAATAATAATAATAATAATAATAAATCTGGCTATATAAATATCCTAAACTAGGCACTATAGATGAAGATACCAACGCAAAAAACACAGAAATAAACACAGAGAACTATGGAGGCAAGAAGGCGAAGCCATGGAGATAACATTAAACGAGCCGAAAACGAAGACAATTACACTGTTCGGGTTGATAGTAGATTCGACATAGCCACAACTTATGCTCAAACCGAGTCCGATACGAAACAATGGTAGATCTACCGCGACAAATTACGTCGCCAGAACCTTGTCGTCTGTCTTTCCGCTGATCGTAGTCTCAACTATGCAAACGGAAGCAGCCTTTCCACAAAAGGTAACAATTGTGAATACATGACTATATATTCATTTTCAAAAATTATTATGATTATATGAAAACTATATAGACATGATATTATCACTTAAACTTCATACGTAAAAGTCCAAGAATTTCTTGTTACTGTTATTTGTTTCCTCGTATACATAACATTCTTGTTACTGTTATTTGTTTCCTCTATGTCATGTTATGTATATATATAATTTTGGGAACGAGATTCTTTTGTTAAGATAAGAAAAATAAAACTGTAGGCATTATCTTCAACTTTCTAATTTTTATCAAATTTCCTTATATATAATTGCATTTTAGGTGTTAGGGGTTTTTTTTTTTTTTTTTTTTTTTTTCATACCACGCCACAGCCCACATATTTTACTATTAATTAGAAACCAGAAATACAAACCGTATGACATATTGTTACAAATTTGCGTTGGAACTAACAAGTACATATCATAAGCTTTTTGTTTTTGCGTAAATAATATCTTATCATTTAACTTCATATATGCAAAGATTCAATAATTTCTTGTAACTGAATAAATTTTAATTTTTTCCTCTATATATGTTAGGAAGCCACGAAGATGAACCGTATGAAGCGACCCATATTGGCGTCGAAACCACTGCCTTCCGTACAAATTTAAACTCTACGAATGCGAAATGTGGAACCCTAAGGTGCTTAAGGACTTTCTCCATGACGGCAGAGTGACAGTTGTCGGCGTCGGAATAGAGAAAGTGGTGAAGAAGATGGAGAAGGACCACGCCTGGGTCATACCCAAGTTGGTGGAGCTGCGAGCGTTGGCTGCTCGGAAGGTGATTAACTTGAATCGTTATGGTTTAGCCAAGTTGGCTGGGGTTGTGCTTGGAGAATAACACATGAACTAAGAGAAGCGGAGAAAAAATCACGTAGTCGAATTCGCGTGGTAATAGTTCGCCCGCCGGCGGCTGACCGATGACATGATTAAGTGTGCAACTGCTGAAGTGTTTCTTGCTTCGCAGATTGGAAGAGCACTATATATTGGAAGATACCATTGCTCATTATCATTAGTTTTTGGTGTTGATATGTTATATGCGTTATATTCTTTAGTTACTTAATCTTAATCCATTTTAGTAGTACTACTATTATATATTGTAGAGTTTTTAATTTACTTTGATCATGTAGTCGTGTAGAGTGTGTGCATGTCACAATGTTAGGGATGATACGTTTTATTGTTTACTGAAATGCTTTCTTCAGTAAACATTAGGCTTCTTTGTTTAGTTTTGTTTAGATAGTTAGTGGAGTCACCTTACCGCAAGCAGCACCAACCCATTGGCAATATTTTATTTGATTAATGGGGAAATGGGGTTTTGTACTTACAATTCCTACTTAAGCTGGGAAAAGTGAAAATCACCATTTATAATCATCATCATCATTATTGAGAAAACTTTTTTATTTGTTTTAGGGTTAATCTCATAAATAGTCTTTGAGGTTTAGCCTCAATCCTACTTTAGTCTTAACTTTTTAAACGTCGCATAGTTAGTCCCTGAGATATTATTTTGTTTCAATTTCAGTCCTTTTGTTAGTTTAGTGTTAAATATTTGACAGAATATATAAAAACTATAGACTAAAATTAGAAACATATAAAGTTTAGAGACTAATGGGACATTTGGTTAATGGGTTCAGAACTATGATTCACGATTCTGATTTTTGAAATTTAAATTTTTCATGAGAAAAACACTGTAAAGAATCAAGCACCATGACTCAGAACTAGGAACGAACTCTTGAAACAAACATCCCATAAAATAATATAAAAAATCAAAAGTTAATTTCCACATATATACTCAAAATTTTAGTTGTTTCTAATTTTATATTCTAATTTACATAGATTCTATCAAATTTTAACGCCTAGTTAATGAAAGGACTGAAATTGAAATAAAATAAAATCTTATAGACTATCTGTGTGACGCTTGAAAAGTTATGGACTAAAGTGAGATTGAATGTAAACTTTAGTGGAATTAACCCTTTTTTTTGGGAGAAAGAGGAAAATAGGCCAAGACTTGAGATGAATTAAAATTAATAGGCCAATAGTTTACATAAGTTAATAAATAGGCCAAATTACTGTTTTCATCCATAACTTGTCTAGTTATGAACAATAACTTGACAAGTTGTTGTCCATAACTTGTCTGACTATGAACCATAACTTGACAAGTTTGTCCATAACTTATCTGGTTATGAACCATAACTTGACAAGTTATGGCCTATTAATTTCTATAACTAAAAATTGACCTATATACTTTCTTAAGCTTTTCATATTGACATATTTTTTACTATTTTTTAAATACTCAAATATGGGCCAAACAGAAGTTACCCAATGGGATACACTTTTCAGGCCCAAAATAAAAGCTCATTAAAAGCGGCGTGCCAAACACGCGCTTTGACGGCAATCAGTTAGATGCCAAGTAAAAGATTTATTTTCGATTACGAGCCACTCACCTTATCGCCAGTTACTTCCCCCACAAACAAAATTCCCAGCAAAACACTTTCCTTTTGTTTTTCCAAATGGTTGGCCCTTAAACACACACCACAAATGGCAGTGTCATTGAACTCCGTCCTGGGTTTCACTTCAACGGTAAACCTTTGCTCTCTCTCTCTCTCTCTCTCTCTCTATATATATATATATATATATATCATTTTGTGAACAACCATTTTTCTTATCTGGGTTTTTGTGGAATACTTTCTTGTTAATGTTTTGCTTCCGAAGTTTCTGAGTTTTCCTGTGGCTTTATTGGTGGGAGTCAAGTTTTATTCGTATTAGGATTTTGTTTGTTTACAACGCGTTTTGCTTGGAAAATGGACTTTGGAGGAGATGAAAGAAGAGAAGGAAAAAAAAAATCTCCCTTTCATGGTAGTAAACGTGTGACCAGCCCCAGCTTCTTGTGTTTAAATAATTTAATTCAAACTTATACCTGTTTATATCTTAATTAGCATATAGATTTGTATTGATCACTGTTTGTGTAACAATCTGGAATAAGGTAGATTTCGTGGGAGAGAGGGAGAGAAGGAGGAGTTTTAGGACATTTTCTGATCTCAGGTTGTGGAAATCATATGGCATATTTGAAGCCTTTTAAAACTTGCAACTACTGAATCTACTGATAGTGATAAACAAAATCTAAGCAATAGAAGAAAGGAAATGGTGAAAAATGATATGCTTAGTTTTGGAGCTTGGTATTTACTTTCTTCTGTAATGGAGTCTAGTTTGTTCTTTATTGACTTGACCCTACTGGATTAAGCCACTCTTATCTCCCATAGGTGGTTGAACAATGACAATGTCCACTTTAACATGCCCAAACTAATACTGGAGATTATTAAAAATAATAATAATAATCAGTGACTTTAGCTAATCTATAGCAACTGTTGGGATGATAACATGCTTATCCTGGAGTTTACTGCCAAACTCAGGAGGGAATTTCTCACATTCAAAATTTTGTAATTCCCCGAGACCGAGTCTATTTTTTGTCACATGTAACCTTTCTATTTTTCCTGCAAAGGACATGTTAGCTGCCTTTTCGGCAATATATGTAGTTGTGTGATTATAACACTATGCTCATGATCATTAATGGTTCAAGGTCTTGTTATACCTATGATAGGGAGGGATGATTTTTCTTTTATTTGTTACTAATGAAAAGAAAAGATCTCTGTATTTGTTAGTCATTTACAAGTGTTTCTTCTTTAGAAGTTACGAATCAAGTACCAGAATGTCTCAAAGCCTTCTAGTGGAGCTTCAATATCAAAGGCCTGCCAAGTAAAATCCTCCTTTGGAGCATCAGGGTCAAGGAGACTTGTAAAGGGAAAAAGGTGGGACTTCAGCCTCTCAGTTGCAGAAGGCGATCGGTTTACTGCAGAAACCAGCGATGGCGGTTCTGGAAATGCTGAAAGATTATTGTCTAATGATCAAATTTCAACTAGTAATCTTCCTTCTTCGCTTTATTCTATTGAAAATAGTCAGGTCCAAACTAGTCCTCGAAACGAGTCATTGCCTCAAACCTCCGAGGCTTCCAACGGTTCACCAATTTCTCCAAATCAAGGAGAGACATTACCATCAACTGACCAGCAAGAGAAACCGAAAAGATCACCACTAACGGTGAGGGAGAGACTAAGGGCAGCCAGGGTTCTCAGTCGTTACAACACAGAGTCAAAGGCATCTAAACCAGACATGGGAAGCAAAGTACTGGATGCTCTTAGAGAGAGCGATCGTGGGAAGAAAAAGGGACTTCCAGAAGCCCCGGGAAATATGTTCGACGACAGCAAGCGAGGGCTGCCACAGCAGGGCTTCACTTTCCAGTTTCCTGGGGGTAATGATTTGTTCATCATCGTTTTCTCATTTGTCTTCATCAGCACAGTGATGTTTGCCACAACATACATTGTGTGGAAAGTTGGTGCCATCCATTTCAACGAGTACTAAAACTTAGACTGGCAATGGGGTTCCACAAATTTTGAACAAGCCACCCTCTTGATCCATTCATACACTGTTTTTGTATCTGCATTGTGGATATAAAATCTTGTTGCGGGCAAGAAATATTTGCAGTCAGTGTACAAAGATTTGCTTGGTCAATATTTATAGTAGTATTCAACATTTGCAGCATGGTGTACCTTGTTCAGAAGGCTTATCAGGTAGGGAACGTCTTGCGGTAACGTGTGCATCTGAATCTCACATTATTTGTCACATTATTCCAAGTCGGTATCAAATAGTGCAAAAAAGTTGACGTGATTTGGTCAAAATCCAACGATTCGAAAATATATACCGTCTACTAAGCTCTTCTACTTGTTTGTCTTTGTGTAATTGAGTCTAGATATGACAAAAGGCTATTCAAAGCATTGAACTTTGGATAGAGAACATAGCTCTAATGCATGTTTATGAACGCCAAATTATCACTAATGACAGATCTTCTCAAATCCGATTATTTAGACAATAAATAAAAGGGTTATTAATACTCATACAGCAGAGTTCTGTGACTTGTTTAACTCTATGGAATAGAGTTTTGATATGACAAAATTAGGCTATTCAAATCTTTAAACCTCGTCCCTAGATTTCTGATCCAAAACAACTTGAAAAGCTAAAACTAAATTGTGTGCTTAATGGGGTCTGAGGGCTCGGTTTATATATTTTGATGTGCCCGTGATTTAATTGAGCTGTTCATTGTCTCTTTTGTCGTCATTTCTTATGGTTATCGTATCTTTTAAGTAACCCTACTGCTGTTTTCTGTCGTTTGTCGTTAACCAAAGGTGCCAAAAAACCCCGGCCGCCAAGTTGCGTGGAATCCAAGGGCGATCTCCATAGAGCATGTTAAGAAAAAGTTGGTTCCTTTAACAACCTTGATTTGGCACATTTTCATCATGGTTCTTTCCCTGTATTTCACACCAGTTTTTCTCTAGCAGGCCTGCTGAATCTTTGCGGGATCTTGCTATCCAAAGTATTTTTTTTTTTTAAAATGTAAGAAAAAATGATTTTTGGTGTCAACCTGTCTCCATTCCGTTCTTCACTTTGAAAATTTAGGACCCACTAATAGAACAAGACTTGGTTCAATTTAAGTTTAGTTTTCACTCGTACATAGGTCGGGCAGGGATCCTAAAGTGCGGCTGTGGAGATCAAACCCTAAGCGCATCTTGAGAGAAGAAGAAAGAAAGTTGAGAAGAACTTAAGTAGACAAGTTAAGGGTATTTGACATAGCCGTTTTAGGTTCAATCATGAAGAAAAACTTTGGTTTGGCACATTTTCATTGTGTCAAGATCTTGCCGACGATCTGATTTAGCAAAAACTGTCGAAGCAAATGGGACCCAGAAAACTGCATTTTCTGATCCCCTCTTGCGAGTAAAAAAGAGATGAGAAAAAAAAAATAAAACAAAAAAAAAAAAAAAACCCACTAGAGGAAGAAAAGAACACGGGAGTCATATATACCACACAATGTTGTTTTGAGTAAACAGAAGTTGGCAAAGTGAGTGGTTGATCAAAGGTCGTATCAATCTTTAAAGTCGTCTTTATGGTGAGTTTTACACGGTCCTACAAAAGTGACAATATTGCTGTGATTCTGATTTTAGCACTCTTGTTTACTTCCGTGTAGGATATATATCTAGTCAAAAAAAAAAAAAAAAAAAAAAAAAAAAAAAAAAAAAAAAACCCCGCCTATGGAAGTGGACAAACTTAGCCGCTAATTCGTTCCTTCTCTTTAGGCCTCAATTTGACATAAATTAGGAAAAAAAAAATTAAATTTGTTAAAGTTCAAACAAAGAAACAATTTGTATTGGATTTCAATGAAGAAGAAACTAAATAGGAACACTGTTGCGGCTTTATATGCATACATATCCTGCGTAAGAATAAAAGCACCAAAGAACCATAGTAATTTTGAAAGATTGTACACTTGTGGGTCAATTTATCTATACCAATTATCGAAGAGACTTCCTGTGCATTCCCTTTTGATTTTTTGTCCAAAGTTCAGTCAGCATTAGTATTAATACCCTGGCATAGGACAATCTACAATTTCACTTGTGGGTCATTTCTTGTATCTTAAAAAAAAATAAATTATAAACAAATAATCACGATATTGTTGAAATGACAAGTGGATAGATCCAAGCACAATTTTCGTTAGACAATTTTTTTTTTTTTTTCAATAAGGCCCTTGTGGATATTACACCAATCACCATCATACGTGAAGATCACCATATCAGATCACTATTAGCGCCTTTTTTTTTTTTTGGGTAAACAGTAAAACTAGTTGCTATAGCTCTTATTGATGTGGGATAAAAAGCAGTACTGAGTGAGATTTTACGATGACTAGTTTTGATTTATTTTCTCCTCGGCCATGGAAAATTTTTGCCACCAATATTCCTCTCCTAATCAGCCCAAAGAGGCAAACTTTTCAGAGTCTTCGTTGCTGGTTCCATGGCACATACCTTCTCATCAATATGTATCAACCTCTACAGCTTTCCAATTCTGTGGATTACCATCGCTTTCTCTACCGATTGATAATCATGCAGAGGATAAAGCAATGGCCGCTTCTAAGAGCCACAGCCAAGCAGAGAAGCGTCGTAGGGACAGAATTAATGCACAGCTTGCAACTCTTAGGAAACTAATTCCCAAGTCCGATAAGGTAAATTTCTCATCTCTCTATATTTTGATAATTTGATAGATTTATGAAGTGTTTGGTTCATAGGTTTGAGCCATAATTTAAACTTTTTTCGGTAAAAATTTATATTTCTCTTCAAATTTATAAACCAAACATACTATTAGATTATTGCCCAGTACTATTTCTGATCTCATGTTTTGGGTGAATAAGATCAAATATGAGTTCATTAGTCATATTGGGCATGTGCTGATTTGGGTAGATATTCACTTCAATACCAATTTTCCATTTTTTATATATACTAAAAGTTTCTATTTTTTTTATTTTTTATTTTTTAATGAATTAGATGGACAAGGCGGCTTTGTTAGGAAGTGTGATTGATCAAGTGAAGGATCTGAAGAGAAAAGCAGTGGAAGTGGGAAAATCCTTGATAGTTCCAACAGAAGTTGATGAGATAATTATTGAGAGTGATCTTTCTGATGAAGATGTGAATGTCATGAACCTCACCAACAAAAAAAGCAGTAAAAGTGACAACAACATTTACATAAGGGCATCGGTTTGCTGTGACGACAGGCCAGAGCTTTTCTCGGAGCTCATTCAGGTCCTCAAAGGCCTAAGACTCACACCAGTTAGAGCCGATGTGGCTAGTATTGGTGGCAGAATCAAGAGCGTTCTCATTCTTTGCTCTAAGGATCATGCTCAAGAAGCCGTTTCCATAAACACTCTAAAACAGTCGCTTAAATTGGTTTTGAGCAAAATTGCTTCAGAATCTATGGCTTCAAATTGTCGCATTAGAAGCAAGAGGCAGAGGTTCTTCTTGCCTTCATGCAATCAATAATTAATAAATTTGCGTAACATTTTTTATTTTTGGTTTACTCGTTATTGTTAATATATATTGTTTTTTAAAGTTGAGGGTGTTGTGGTGGAGTCGGGTGTGTAATTACCGTTAATTTGTGTCTTTATTGTTAATATTTTAATCCGCGGAGTCCGGACATATGCTTCAATCATACAATGTATTATGGGCGTGTGAGCGAGATCTGAGTGCAAAAGCAAGAGATGTGAGAATAATACATCAAGTGGTTTCTTATCATAGAAAAAGGAGACGTATGATCACTTTTCTTCTCTCGCTTGAAAGCAACTACACTACTACCTCCTTTCACTCCCAACATCATTAGTACTTTGAAAAACTTTAAGGGGGTAAAAGAGTTAAAAAAAAAAAATGATTGCATTATTATTTTTCATAGTTTCTCCTTCCTTCCGTGGTTAGACCATCTTGGATGTAAATTTTGATGCTAATTGTATATTTAATACTAAAAAATATGATGAGGTATGTTAATGCATAATGTTATTTGAAATGTTAAATTTACTTCTTTCTATCATTATAAGCTTTAAAAGTTGTAAAAGTAGACTTTTAATTTTGAAATAATTTAAATACGTAAAAGTTGCAATAATTAAATGAAAAGGTAAACATATCAATCAAATGTTATGTTTGTCATGTGCTATATAGTAAGAAATTTTTCACAAAATAGAAATTTAGCACAACAAATAATTTTTTATTAGAGAATATTTTTTTACATTCAAATGTTAAATTTATAATTAGCACATCAATTATAAATTATAACATTGTATTTGAAGTGCCCTTGCTAATATTTTTCAAAAAAAGAAAAAAAAAAATCTTCGGTTGCTAAACGACAGCAAAAACAGGTAAAGAGTACCACAACTAGCAGTAGTAGACTAGTAGTAATACTCTTTAGCCTAATTGATATGATATATCCGAATGCTTGCACTGCTTATCAAATACTTTTAGGTAAGAAAATGGCATTAAAATTATTAAAAGATAGCTGAATGCCATTGTGTATGTAATAGTGGGGTTGAACATGATAACTCGGTGAAAAAAATTATCCTCCCAAAAAAGGGGGAAAAGTTATGGTATAACCTTGATCTATATAGCCTTTAACCACTCTCAAACTATAGACCTTATAATTGGAAAGACTTTTTTTAATTATTATTTTGATAATTGGATAGAATTTTTTCTATTGGTAGTAGATGCACATCGCAGAAGCTTTAGAAAGGTGCGGCAATGGGGGCCCTCAAATTTTGAATTTCCAGTCCATACAAATAGTTTAAATTACTATTGTACCAGATGAAAGATATTTCAAGCAATAATTCAAAGACTCGATTCTGAGAACCCACCTCATGTACATCTATAAACAATATAAAACTTGATACGTTTTAGCAATATATTTTTTTTTCTTGACCATCCTGTAAAAAGCATAAAGAAGTTGAATTTTGTTTTCTATGAGAATAATGCTTCATGTGTGAATTATTTGAAAAGAAACATACACGTGTTACAAGTTGGAAGGTTGTGTGTCTTTGTCAATCATACTACGTTAGCATTGTAGCACACTGCTCACTCCCAATTTTACCTGCTAACACTACGAAAACCAACTTATTTATTCTCTTTTTTTTATTTTTATTTTAATACAATCTCGAACCAGCATTTTTTTTTTTTTTCCTAATCCCATCCCACTCAATGACTCAAACCTAGATGCTACTACACTAAGTGGTCTTAGGCTATTTATTCATGGTTTGGCGGGTGGGTTGGTGAGCAGGGCACATATGCATCGTTTTTTTCTAAAAAGTTTAACTTCTAATCCTTTTTATAAATTATTTTTGTCCACTTATGTGTTGGAATATTTAGCATTTTAAGCATAAACATCTATTGCCACGAGCTTAAACCAATTTACAATACTAATAAACATGAACTACGATAAACAGCACTTTACAATATACTAATCCGTTGTGTAAAATAGGGTTTGAATTCAAACTTACCACAATCATCTATTAGCAACTAGCTAGCCAAAATTAAAAGAAAAAAGATGAGTTAATCAGATATAAGAATCCATTAAAAAAAAAAAAAAAAAAAAAAAAAAAAAAAAAAAAAAAAAAAAGAGGGACGGGTCAAGCTTGTGAAGGATTTTCACAACTCGAACTCAACTTGCCTACCGAACAAAGGCGGGTTGAATCCCCGGTCCAACAAATCTATGGCTTAATGATATGGCCTTTGCGTTTAGCAAGTGCGTGGAAAAAAGTTGGGTTGACGGATTTTATGAAATTTTGAATACCCTTAGTTAGCATATGTACAGTAATATTTGGCCAATTTCAACACAGAAAAATGAAAAAACGCAAATACTATATATGTTTTACTTGTATACATGTTTCTAAACAATCAGAAACAGGTATAGAGCTCAAATCCCTTTTTTCCTCATTTGAAATGAGAGCCGTACATGTTTTCAAACAACCCAAATTGTTGCGAGATTTCATAAAATTACTTAAAACTTGGATAATCTCAATACACATTTCCATTGACATATAGAGTTCAAATCCCTCGTTTAAAAAGAAAAAAAAAAAATCTTAAACATCACTCAATTAATTTTATCATCATCATGTCGTGTAAAACTGAGATTTCAACCCCCATAAGCATGGACCCTGCAAGCCGTACCTACACAACCGCAACAGTATACAGTTAGGGTGACAGTACGTAATGTGTACTGTTTCAACTAACTAACTCCCCCTAACCCCCCGCATTCCCCGTTTTAGCAGTTTTTTCTCTTTTGAGTTTCTCGTCCACTTCCTACCCTTCCGTTTACCATTACGTCCCCTTCCCACTACACCCAAACGGCTATCCGTTATATATATAAATATGCCATTTATGATTTATATATATATATTTATATCTTTTAATCTTGCTCACTCATCACGTCATCAAAATCCTCTCAATTTGGTCGTTAATATAATATTATACAATCTATCCACTCATCAACGGCTAATATTGCCCTAGAAATAACGGCCTTGACAAATATTTATTTTACGTAACCTAACCGCCATAGTTTCGGAGCTGTAACGTTACGTTGAAGATGATTTCATCAACAGGTTTTAAGAATTGCTAGGAAAAAAAGCCGTTATTTTTTGAGTCAGTTATAACCTCCTTAGACCCCCCACTTCATAAACCCGTAGTTTTTCCAAGATCACGCATAGAGAAGTCTGACAATATATGTGTGTATGTATATATATACAAACAAACGCGTAACTTGGTTTTTTTCTTAAAAAATAATAATAATGATAAACCGGAGATAAAGAGAGTCGTTATATA
>NW_010364924.1:246870-253597 GCF_000414095.1 Morus notabilis | reverse complement strand
GCGGTTTTGCAGTTCATGCCAACAACCCCTCTTCCCATCAAACGGTTGAAAGTTGAAACCACCGACTTTTCCTTGGAAATATATATGTATTCAAAAGAAAACCCAAAACCCAGAAGGAATAGTAAGTTTTGTTTTCCTGTGATACATATGGGGTTATAGTGAGAGAGCTTTCATTTTCATTTTGATTAACAATTATGAAGACAATGACGAGCGGTATGATGAACGGCGGAGATCGGATCAAGGGGTCGTGGAGCCCACAGGAGGACGCGGCTCTGATCAAGCTGGTGGAGCAGCATGGCCCACGAAACTGGTCCCTCATTAGCCACGGAATTCCAGGCCGCTCAGGCAAATCTTGCCGCCTCAGGTGGTGCAATCAGCTGTGCCCGAGCGTACAGCACCGCCCCTTCACACCCGCCGAGGACGCCATCATCATCCGGGCCCACTCCATCCACGGCAACAAGTGGGCCACCATTGCCCGCTTCCTTCCCGGCCGCACCGACAACGGCATCAAGAACCACTGGAACTCCACTCTCCGCCGCCGTAGAAGCGGTGCCACAGAGAATCCTTCTTCTCCGTCATCTCCGTCGAGTTCCTCCGATGTGGCGGCGGCGGAAGAGGAGAATTCGGAGCCGGTATTGAAGCGGCAGAGAATCGGCGCGTCGCCGGAGCGTAACCGCTTGGACGGGATCGAGACCACGCTGACACTGTCGTTGCCGGGAGATAAGACGGTGCCAGTGCCTGCGGCGGAGGAAATGCCGGTGAGCGACGTCGGATTGAAGAAGGAGGAGGGAGAACGAGGAGCGGTGGAGATGGAGGAGAAGTGTTTGATTGCGCTCATGCAAAGGATGGTTGCCCAAGAGGTCAGGAATTACATTGATGGCTTACGGGCCAAGGGTGCTCTTGGATTTGGGCTTCAGTCTGCGGCCCAAAATGGCCCATATGATTAAGAGTTGCTTTCGCACTCTCTTGACGTCATCTACTCTTTTTTCCCTTTTCTTTTATTTAAAAATGGTTTCCGGTCTGCTTGTTTGTGACTTTTCTTGCCTCGAAAGCTCTTCGAGCTAGATCGTAGAAATGAAGATTAAATAGCGAATGCTAAAGAATAATTAGTTTAGTTCAAGTTTTATCTTGAATTCGAGGAAATAACATGTTGCCTTTTTGCTTTAACACAATTTTTAAAAAATGATGATCAGAGTATCATGACTTTTGCTGGTGGAAGAACTGGCAATAATAGCCAATGGACGAGAAAATTTCAATATACGAAATAGATAAGATCAAGCCGACGATTAAAACCATACATCTCAATAATTAATAAATAACATCATAGGCAGCACACAATAGTTTGTTCGAGACAAATTTTTGGAAGAGAGAAATTTCTTGATACACTTGTCTGTAATTGTCAAAATAAATGTGTAATAGGCCTTGTTTAGTTTGTTGTTCGAATCCGTAGTGATTTCGTTTGAATTGTAGAAGTGATTTGATTTGAATTGTAGAATTTAAATTCGAAACCGGTATTTGAATATGTAAATAAATTATAATTTAAATTAAAAATAAAATTCAAATTGTATTTGAGTAAAATGTTAAAACTATCATTAAAATTTTGTAACAAATGTTATAAAACATCACTGTAAACGACATGTTTAAATATTTAATAAATTATTTGAATAGTTCCTCTTTATTTTTAAAACAAACACTAATTTAAACTTTTAGACACAATTCAAATTGAATTGTTTGGTTCAAACAGTTTGAACCAAACAGGGGTAGTCTTCTGCGGTTTGCATGATTCCTTACAATAAGAGTCATTCTATTGCAAATGGGCAACGCCCCCAAGATATACTTTACTTATTGTTTGCTGCCGGAAAAGATTGCTTTGTTGGATTGCTTCACATCGTATGAATTAGAATTATACAATCAGTACGAGAGTTGGAAAATGGACTCGAATCACTGTCCATTTTTTATGTTTCTAAAGAGTATCTAACAAACGATATTCTGCCATTTCATTTATAATAATAATAATAATAATATATTAGATTAAACACCATATAAGTCAGAGACACTAAAGATTGCTTTGTTGGATTGCTTCACATCGTATGAATTAGAATTATACAATCAGTACGAGAGTTGGAAAATGGACTCGAATCACTGTCCATTTTTTATGTTTCTAAAGAGTATCTAACAAACGATATTCTGCCATTTCATTTAAAATAATAATAATAATAATAATATATTAGATTAAACACCATATAAGTCACAGACACTAAAAAGCATATAGGTTATATGTATCTGAAAACGATATTAATTTCCTGCTATTCACGTAGGATAAGTCTCTAAGTAGGAACTAACTGAATTCAGTTGGCCAACTTGAGCTTATAATTTGAGTTTGACTAGTTCGAGGATCAAACGCACGTACCAAACTTACCGATCTTGATTTATAAATTTATCTTCCAGTTCATTTCCTCAAAAAGTTAGGCCAGCTAAAATGAAACCGACAGACATTGCAGACCAAATGAGACGAGGGGCTATATACAAGAAGTTCTAACAACATTTCGCATTCAACTATATTGATGGCATCTCACCAAGTTTGTTTTACTGGTTTTTCTTTAACACAACTGAAACCAAAATTGTGACTCACATTCAAATTGTTCTGGACGAGTACGGACACACATCATAGCCAAACAAAAACCTCGTGTTTATCTACATGGGGTCAAGCCATAAACAAAACCCTTGAATCACAATTCATGTTTTAAAATACTGACTACAATCCTCTACCACACAGTGGGGACGTTTAGTTTGTGAATTCAAAACCATAATTCAGACTTATTCTCGTTTTACGTATGTTTTTTGTGAGAAAAAATACTGTAGCAAGTCACGAACCATAATTCGAATTATAACACTGAAACCAAAATTGTGACTCACATTCAAATTGTTCTGGACGAGTACGGACACACATCATAGCCAAACAAAAACCTCGTGTTTATCTACATGGGGTCAAGCCATAAACAAAACCCATGAATCACAATTCATGTTTTAAAATACTGACTACAATCCTCTACCACACAGTGGGGACGTTTAGTTTGTGAATTCAAAACCATATTCAGACTTATTCTCGTTTTACGCGTGTTTTTTGTGAGAAAAAATACTGTAGCAAGTCACGAACCATAATTCAAATTATAACACAAATTCTCTTTCCAAACGTCCCCTAAAATTAGATACAAGCAAATTCTTTCTGAGAAACGAATCAATACACAACTACATAAAATGTGAAGTTCTAGAAGTAGACACCACCGTGAAAGCCCCAGCACAAGAATCTCCTAATAAAAATTCATTGTAGTAAACTATCCGACAAACTAAAGACTCGGTGCAACATCTATGACTCTACAACTCATCCATTCAAAATGGACATACCAAATTTCTTAAGACTCATTCATTTTACTGATTCGAGTTAAAAATTCAAGTTTTGCTACCGTAAAAAGCTCTAAAAAACAGTCACATTTAATTTTTTTTTTTACTACAGTAAAAAACTCACATAAAGTCACATCTCAACTCGAATTAAAAATTCAAATTAATGAACTAAACATGCCTAGGCCATGATATTATCCTGCTTCAGAACAGCTTACTAGAAATTCTTACCGAACTGCATGATAAAACTAGACAGTGATCCCTGGATAAAGAAACGTGAAAAACAACTTATATTCCATCAACAGGTCAAGCCACTAAAATAATGAGACACGTTCTTTCAACTATCAAGTGCAGTTACAATTTATAGCCATCACCTCAACATGTATAGCTACTAAAATCCCAACAACTTGATATCCGGTTCAAATAGACCACGATAACAAGCTCCTAGAACATTGCTCAAAGAAATAAACAATTCACAAATCCAGGAAAAATTCTCAGCTCCCAATACTTAATATAAGAAATTATAATTAAGAAAATAACATTACGAACGAACAATAACAAACAAAAGATTAAACCCAGAAACAAACATGTACCAAGCATTCCCATTACGATGCGCCATACATACCAAACCACATTTAACATAACCATAAGAGATTCATGAAAACCCAAAAGATATGAGAAGCAATTGAAGAAAACAGGTTTCAATAGCTCATAATAATAAGGTCTACAAACAGACTGAAATTAACAAAAATTTGTCCGACTAGAAAACCACTATTGCGCATTGATCGGTACTAATTAGGTAACAATAAAAGTCAAAACAAACGGAAAATAAAGAAAACGAACGCCGATCCATTGAAAAGAAGAACTACTTGGATCTCTGTCTCATCTTTCGGCGCTTTCTCTTCAACCTCCTCATACGCTTCTTCTTCCACTGTCGCACCAAAATTTACAGGAACACAATAAGAACAAGAGAAATGAAGGAGAATTCATGAATCATACTAGTAATCGAGATCAAAAGGAAACTTGCGTCAGAATTTCAAAGCTTACCTTAGCTCTCATGGTGACGCTTCGCACGAGTTTGCTTTCAAACCCTAGATGATCAGAGAAAGGCTGAGTCTGCGGAGAAAGTGGCTGCAAGGGGGTGCGATTTCGGCCTCGGCAGATATTTATAGGTCGAGCTTAGAAACCCTAATGTGCCTTTGAAACCGACTTGGTCTTATCCCATTTTAGGCCACGTTCGGCCCTCAGCTGGCCCAGTTTGTGATATCCAAACCTTAGCCCACTAAATTGGATCATGGCCGGTTAGAGATTTCCCCCGCCTATAGTGTACTTAGGATGCTGCATATGAGAAAAGATTGAACTTATTTCGTGAGTCTAGATTTTTAACTTTATTTTTAATTAATATCCTTTAGAATAATATAATTATTAGAGATTGATACACTCTAAAAAGTAGAGATCTACAGAGACGGAAATCTGCCCCTAATGGGGGAGGAGATGGGGGATAATAATTAAAAATGGGGACAAGGTGAGGGCAAAATCTTATCCCGAGTTATGACGGGACTGGACGAAGTAAATAATCCTTACCCTGCATTCGGCCCGATATACATACAATATACATTTTATATAAATATAAATATATAATATTAAATTTTTAAACAAAATTAGTGTTTTTGTGACACTAATACTTGGTTTGATTTGTATATGATTTGTTTTATAGAACTTAATTTGACTTTGATTTAAATTTACACATCATTGTTTTAAATTACTGTAAATTTGAAATGAATAGTTATATTAGATGAGGCGGCATGGGAAAGATCTCCTCAATGAGAAATCTTCGACCCCAGCCCCATCTTTGCTTAAGTGTGGATAGGACTAGGATGGGGATTGCTTTGGGAGGTAGGGATGGGGACGGGAAATTATTCACCACCCCGTCCTGTTGTCATTCTTATTAAAGAGTATATGTCTCATTTTCTCTATGTACATCGATACCATTTCAAAGTTTAGTATCCACCTCTACAACATTGATGTAAAAAGCCAAAATTAAGTTCCTAAAATAAAGTATTTTTGAAGTCAAATTCCCATGTAGCTACCATTCTCTAATATACCTATTAGTCTATCTAAAATGAAATGAATGGAAATTTGAGTATAAATTAGGTTGTGTATCATTTTAAAGTCATTAGGTTTGCAATTTTACAAAAATGATGTATCTGAATTCCAACTCTAGAAGTGAATTCCCCCAATGCATCAATAAATTTAGTTTTGTGTCGCTTTTGAGGTGTAATTATTTACATTGGAGAAAAGTACATGGTTTATCATGATTTGTGCATGTATGTTGTTTATGTCATTCTAAATATTGAGTACCATGTGACTTTTTGTTTTCTCCTTATTAATTAAATGATAATTGTTCATTTTTGAATAGAATGTCATAAATAATATTTTTTATCGTATTGAGTGGTATTTCAGGTTTTTTCCTATTTACTTGTACCATTCTCACGTGTAAACTTACGTTTAAGTTTTTTTTTTTTTTTTCATAAAAGTGATTTATTCAAAACCAATTCACTGACTTTAATTTTTTTCCCTCAAATTCCTCATGTCTCTAAATTTCCTATCTCTCACCCTCCCTCTCTCTTATTCTTACTCTCTACTACGCATTCCCTCCACTCTCGCCATTGTTGTAACCTAGTACCATAATCGTACCTCTACCAAGATTCCGCCACTGTGACCATCGAATTGCTCTTAAGATCCTTAAAGATTTTTCTTCTTGTATTTAAGTTTTTTTTATTTATACACATTATTTTTTATTTGTATTAAAGTATTTTGTGTTAGTTTGATTTTGTAGAGAAATATTGTTTATGATTATGAATTTAGAACATTTGTGTTGTTTCTATGTTGATGATGGTTTTGAGGAAGAGGGTTTTCAATATATTTGAAAATTGTTATTTATATGTCGTTTGGTGAAATATATGATAATTTTTTAAATTTATGAGTAATATTTGAAATTTTATTTTTTGAACAAGAAAATAAATTTGGTTAAAACGATTTTTTTACTCTTATTTTCTATCATGTTTCACGTGCATATCAGATGACATTCAAAAATTGTCGTAGTATGTGTTCCAAATATTACGACTCAGAATTTCACTAATGCTTTTAATTAAAGCGCCATTATATCCTTTGACTACTATTTTTAACCGTTGTTACTTCTCTTTTCGTATTCTAGCTATTGTGTTAATCATGTGATAGACAATTTTTAATAAAACCTAGCATTAAAAAAAGAGGTTTTAAGAAAATAATGATGGCAGTTAAGCAAACAAATTTGAATTAAAAAAAA
>NW_010364924.1:236243-240675 GCF_000414095.1 Morus notabilis | reverse complement strand
CGTTATCTAGCATGAAGAAAATTACCCCCTTCAAGAGAGAGCTGAACCGGAAACCCATATCCAGCTATAAGGAATTTCTTACGCGAGCGCAAGGGTACATCAACGCCGAAGAGGCGGACGCAAATGACCCCGAGCATAGGTCCAACAAGAATAAAGGGACCGAACAAGGGTCGACGCCTGCAAAACAGGACGGGAAGAAGCGTCGAGGTGGAGGAAGCGGAGACAAGTAGCCAGTTGCGACGACGAGCGCCCTAGAAGCCAAGAAGCCAAGGCAAGAGGATACCCGTAAGCCTCGACTGTTTCAAAATTACGATTCCTACCACGAGCTAACGGTAGGAGTCGAGGAGGTTTTCAACCAGGTCGGCCGCGGAAACCTGCTGCGCTGACCAGAACCGATGAAATTGGATCCCAGCCGAAGGAACCAAAAGAAATTTTGTAGGTTCCACGGCGATGTCGGCCACCACACTAATGATTGCGCCGACCTTAAGGATGAAATCAAGAGAGTAATCTGCGAGGGAAGGCTACAGGAGTTCAGAGCCGAGCGAAGACCTCGAAACGATGACCACGGTGGACAGAATGACGGTCGACGCCGAGAGGAGAACCAGCGCCCAGAGGACCGAGAACCCGTCGGCGTCATACGAACTATCCTCGGTGGTCCCTATATAGGAGGAGACTCAAGGAGGTCTTAAAAGGACTACGCCCACGAGGCCAGGGGGTTTACCAGGAGAGGTTCTGGAGCGTCTCCGCTACAAAAATCCCAAGATATAGCCATACCGACGTGGCCTTTAATGAGAACGCCGCCAGCGGGGTTCACACATGGTGCATGGTTGGGCGCAGCCATGATTGGGAACCACACTGTGTGCCGAATCCTGGTAGACAATGGGAGTTTGGTGGACTTCCTATACTCTGACTGCTTGGAAAAAATGGGGATTCGAAAGGAGCAGTTAGAAAAGACATGCAGGCTATTATACGGTTTAACCAGGGACTCCGTCATCCCTCAGGGGACTATCCGACTGCCCATAACCCCAGGAGAGAAACCCCGACAGACTATGACAATGGCCAACTTTGTAGTGATAAAGGGAGGCTCCCAGTACAACGTTGTAATCGGGAGACCAACCCTTCAGGCGCTAAGGGCAATAACCTCTGTCTACCACCATAAGGTCAAGTTCCCTACCCCAAACGGCGTAGGTGAAATGAAGAGCAACTAGTATGAGGCTAGGGTTGCATACTCTGATGCCCTGCGCGGATACGACCAGCTAGGGAGACAGGAAACTAGGATGGTCTATCAAAACACCGTCGAAGACATAGACCTTAAGGTTCAATAGGAGGTCACATGGTCCCAACCCATCGAGCAATTGGTGGAAATCCAAGTTGATGAAGGCGAGCCAACCAAAGTACTAAAAATAGGCTCGGACCTAGCCCCATCACTTAAGGTCGAGATTGAAAACTTCCTCCGAAAAAATATAGATGTCTTTGCCTGGAATCATGCTAACATGGAAGGGATCGACGTCGAGGTTATATGTCACTCCCTGAACGTCGACCCCTCATATCCTCCCAAGCGCCAGAAGCGTCGACCGATGAACCCCGAGAGGTATGAAACGCTGAAAGAGGAGGTTGACAAGCTGATCAACAATGGGTTCATCAGGGAGGCCCATTACCCATGTTGGGTCTCAAATCCCGTTTTGGTGATCAAGCCTAACGGAAACTGGAGAACATGCGTCGACTTTAGCGATCTTAACAAAGCCTGCCCAAAGGATGGCTTTCCACTCCGTCGAATAGACCAGATGGTCGACGCCACGGCGGGACATGAGATGCTGAGTTTTATGGACGCCTACTCCGGATACAACCAGATCCTCATGCATCCAGCCGACGAGGAGCACACATCCTTCATAACCAACAGGGGCCTCTACTGTTACAAGGTGATGCCTTTTGGCCTGAAGAATGCGGGGGCTACCTACCAGAGGCTCGTGAATAAGATGTTCGCTCAACAGCTCGGCAAAATAATGGAGGTCTACGTCGATGATATGCTTGTGAAAAGCACCAGGGCCAGCCAGCACGTCGACCATCTGGGTGAAATGTTTGGTGTATTGAGAAAATACCACATGAAACTAAATCCCCAGAAATGTGCCTTTAGAGTTGGGTCGGGGAAATTCCTCAGTTTTATGGTCAGCAACTGAGGGATAAAAGCTAACCTAAGAAGATTAAAGCCTTGCAGGATATGCGGTCCCCAACCAAGCCAAAGGAAGTGCAAAGGTTGACAGGATGTGTCGCTGCCCTAAACAAGTTTATATCAAAAGCAACAGACAAATGCGTCCCATTCTTCGACGCTTTACGTTTTGAGTGGACACCGCAATGTGAAGAGGCCTTCTAGAAATTGAAGGAACATTTGGGCAAGTTCCCAAATTCTGTCAAAACTAAACCCCGACGAAGAGCTTAACCTATACCTCTCCGTGTCCCAACACGCCGTAAGCTCCGTATTAATAAGAGAAGAAGAAAGGGTGCAATTGCCAATCTACTACGTGAGCAAAGGGCTCCTCGATGCCGAATCAAGATATAGCGAAATGGAACGCTTGGCCCTCGCCCTAATGGTAGCTTCAAGGAAGCTTCGACACTATTTCCAATCCCACACAATACGGGTTCTTACAAACCACCCGTTGAGACAGGCTCTGCAAAAGCCTGAAACTTTCAGGTGACTTCTCAAATGGTCAATAGAGTTAAGCCAATTCGACATTAAATATATGCCAAGGACTGCGATCAAGGGCCAGGCGCTGGCTGATTTTCTAGCCGAAATTAGTCACCGGCTCCCGCCGCACCTGAAGGAGTCGAGAATACAGAATGGAAGCTCTACGTAGATGGAGCGTTGAGCGATAACGGGTCAGGAGCTAGCGTCTTGTTAATCAGCCCAGAAAACCACAAGATTACCATGGCGGTTCGATTTAAATTCAAGGCGTCAAAACAATGAGGCAGAATACAAGGCGCTAATTGCGGGGTTACGATTGGCCAGCCACCTAAAGATCGAGAGGCTCAGCGTCTTCAGCGATTCTCAATTGGTCGTCGAGCAAGTAAAAGAAGAATACTAAGCGCGCGGTGAGAAAATGGGAGCGTACTTGAAAAAGGTAAAGGAAGAGCTCGTCAAGTTTAAAAACTACGAGATACTTCAGATACCACAAGCCGAAAATGCAAATGTCGACGCTCTAGTAAAGCTAGCATATTCGACAGATTCTGACACACTAGGGGTCGTTCCCATCGAAGAATTGGAGCGGCCGACCATTGAGGAAAAAGCTAAGGCATTAATCGTCCAAACAGATGAAAATTGGATGACGCCACTCATCCAATACCTAATGGACGCACAACTGCCAAGCAATAAGGATGAAGCCAGACGGATCAGATACCGAGCTGATAGATACTTGTTGTACAATGACTTGATTTACCGACGAGGCTACTCAACACCTCTACAGCGGTGCCTAGATGATGCCGATGCCCAGAAGGTCCTAAGGTTTTGAGGCAAGGATACTACTGGCCCACGCTAAAAAAAGACGTTTTCCAATACGCCCGACGTTGATAAATGCCAAAGGTATGCTATAATTCCTCGAGCACCCCTAGAAAATTTAACATCGATTCTCAGTCCATGGCCCTTCGCCAAATGGGGGGTTGACCTGATCGGGCCACTACACCTTGCACCTGGAGGCTTTAAGTTTGCCATCATCACAGTAGACTACTACACGAAATGGGCAGAGGCAAAAGCTTTAACTACGACCACGGAAGCAGCCTGCACCAAATTCATGTGGGACAACATTGTGTGCAGGTTCGGGGTTCCCCACTCAATAGTATCTGACAACAGAAAACAGTTTGACAATGCCTCAACACGCAGATTCTATGATAGTTTAGGCATTCGGAAAGACTTCTCGGTGCCAATCCATCCGCAATCTAATGGACAAGTCAAGGCAGTCAATAAAATATTAAAGTATACCCTCAAAAAGAGACTCGACGATCTAAAAGGGAAATGGGCCGAAGAACTCCCCAAGGTCTTATGGGCATACATAATGACGAGCCGAACTACTACGGGTGAAACACCCTTCTCTATGACGTATGGCGTCGAGGCAGTGCTCCTTGTAGAAATCGAAACGCCGACCTTGAGAACCGTCATCCACAACGAGGACGACAACACAGAAGGAATGAAAGGAGAACTCGACTTATTGGAAGAAAAATGGCTCGACTCCCAACTACGCCTCGCCGCCTATCAGCAAAGAGCAGCACGATATTACAACAAGAGAGTTCGATAAAGAAGATTCGTCCCAGGAAACCTAGTATTAAAAAGGGTAACGCATAATACAAAACCCAAAAATACTGGTCCACTGGGCCCAACTTGGGAAGGGCCCTACCGCATAAGGGAAGCGTTACGTCCTGGCACCTACATTTTGGAAAGTCTCGG
>NW_010364924.1:233886-235954 GCF_000414095.1 Morus notabilis | reverse complement strand
GAACACTTAGCAAAATTCTAAGCAATTTTCTAAGGCGACGACCTCAATGAGTGAAATCGGCGTCAAATCCTCCAAGGAGGAAAGACGAACACTTAGCAAAATTCTAAGGAATTTTCTAAGGCGACGACCCCAAGGGGTGAAATTAGCGTCGAGGAAAAGACGAACACTTAGTAAAATTCTAAGGAATTTTCTAAGGCGACGACCCCAAGGGGTGAAATCAGCGTCAAATCCTCCAAGGAGGAAAGATAAACACTTAGAAAAAATTCTAAAGAATTTCCTAAGGCAACGATATAAAAGTAATGTATGATTAAATCTGCTATCTCTATTAAAAGTACAGATAAAATGAAAAGATGTCCAAATCAATGTCAGGTTACAAACAGAAAAAAAGGAAGAGAGAGAATGGTAAAAATTTTTAGGCCTCGCCGCCAGCCGCCGATTCATCGCCATCACCAGGTGGGGAAGGATTGTCGTCGCTAGCAGGAGGAGGAGAAGTATGGAGGAAGCTCAAGTCCCACTCAGGACGCTCCTTTTTGATCAAATCAACAATCTGTTGACCCGCGGATTGAAAATCCTTGGTACGGATGTCGATGAGCTCCGAGGAAGCCTTAAACTCCTCAATAATTTCAGCAAGCTTGGCATCGAAAGTAGCTGCAGCCTCGGCTTCGGCTTCCTTCTTCCCATCGGCCTTCCCTTCGGTGAAACATTTTTTCACTGCCTCAGTTGCTTCGGCCAACTTTGCATCGGACAGATCTGCCCGCTTCGTAAGCTCCTTGACCGAAGCAGTTAACTTGGCCAGTTCATCTTCCAAACTCGACAGTTTGGCCACAGCCATATCTCTCTCCTCGACGGCATCCGAGCACTTTTTCTTGGCGTCGTCGATAAGAGAGTTGAGCTTGGCCTCCACGCTGTCCATCTCCTTATTACGTTCCTTAGGCTTAACTAGGTCGAGGAGATTGAGAATGGCGAGGATTAGGGCCTGAAAAATTGAAGGTCAAAAAACAAGGATACAAAGCGGCAAAACCAGCAAAAATGAAAGACAACTCGACCAAGTCTTACATGAATTTGGAAAGAGATCTGCTTTCGCTGGCGATCAACCAAAGAAGATTGAATGGCAGCAGCCAAGTGTGGCTCAAGAAAAGACTATACAGAACCTGAAAAGCAATGGAGAAGCGGGGGGGAGAGAAGTTTTAGCATCGCCCCAATCTCAGCGTCAGAAACATCCGGGACTTGGAACTTAGGATCCATAATTTTAGCCCCCGGAATAAGTACGCGCTCCCTCGGCGCCAGAGGAACGTCTACGTCAGGAATGGGGACCGTCGGTCTCCAACTTTCTACCACCGGCGTCTTCTCTTGCGCCTCTTTTTAAGCACATGATCATCCTCCGTCGTCGAGGGGACCCTCGCAGCTTTCCTTTTCCTCGGCACCTGAGAAGAAGAGCTGGCTTTCTCCTTTCCCTTAGAAGGAGGTTGTTGGCTCTGCGGGGGCTGCTGGCTTGACTCGGACGGCTGACTGCCGGGAAGCTGAATCCTCAAAGATGCCATTTCTACAGAAATTGTGAGACAAAGATACAGTCAGCGTTTGGAAAACGAAAGTCATGATAAAAAAGGGCGTCGAAAGTAGAAATTATTGGGAATAGTGTCCTAGAAGCTTGAGATGTAATAGGATATTTATTATTTATTTAATAAAAGAGTTTATTCATTATTTTATGTGCATATATTTATGAATATTTTATGAATATCAATGAAAATTCCATGATTATTTATGTAACCTTAAACATTTTATATAAGTGTTATATATGAGAGGATAATGTTTAAGGATAATAATCAAAAATCAATGTTCATAATGAATTTAATTAAAGTTCAAAATCTTTAATTAAAACATTATTAATACATGTCATTCCCATTTAGAATGGAATGGTGTTATCCGCACTGTTAATATGGTGAGATATTGAATGAGTGTATTTCGCATAATGAGATTATGTGGAACAAGGACACAGACACAATATGAATTTCTAATAATTCCGTTAAGTATAGAAATTCTAATTGAGTCTACCGATGGTCATATATAG